>NC_061112.1:49813393-49844952 GCF_002878395.1 Capsicum annuum
ATATATTGTAATGTATATATATTGTAGTATATTTTATTTAAAGTAGTACATATACATTGAATAGAGCGTATATATGTGTATATATCTTCTATAGGCGTGTATATTTAACGTATACATGTGTATTTGTTTTATAGATTAGTATATAACTATATATATATATATATATATATATATATATATATATAGTATTTAAAGTAGTACATATAGATTGAATGGTGCATATATTTGTGTATATATCTTCTATAGACGTGTATATTTATCATATATATGTATATATGCTTTACAAATGAGATAATACATCGAAACACTCCTAAACTTGTAGCCAAAACTTACTTTAGACCCTAAGCTAATCGGGAAATTATTTACCCCCCTTAACAACTTTCAAGTGAATTTTTTTCTACCCTAAAAAATTATACCACTCTCAATACGGAGTGAAGTGCACACGCCCCACGTAATTGCCAAATCAGTACCACATCAGTGCCATGTCATTGCCACGTAAGAAATTGTAATTTTTTTTGAAAAATAATCCAATAAACATATTATTTTTATATATTTTTTTTAAAAAAGCAAAAAATATATTTGTATTTTATATATTTTAATATATATATATATATATTATTTATATATTATTTTTAATATATATATATATATAAGAACCTCCCCCCGGCCCGTTCCTCCTCCTTCAATTCTTTAACAGCCCCCCAGTCCCCTTTTCTCCCCCTTCTTTAATTTCTTTTTCACCATTAACACCATTTTTCACCATTAACACCAATAACTTAATTCGAATTTAACAAGAAATTGATAAATAACTTGTTCATGTAGATTAAGCCATGACTCCTCTATCAACATTTAGAAATCAACAATTGCAAGTAGAACAAAACCTAAATTCATCCACAATAATTTTAGATCTACCAAATGATTTAGCAGCAATAATACTAATATTCGTTCCTTTGTTTCGATCTGCCATGAAAATGCTTCCTGCTTTAATTTTTTTCACCATTAACACCATTATTTCAAACCTTCTTAAATGCTCCAATAAGCACACGACGAGGAAGTGATAAATTGTCATAAGTTATTTATCATCACAAATTGGATGTAGTCATCTGAAAAAATTAAATAAAAGTAAAAAAAAAATTAATGAAGGAAGGGGTTAATGGAGCTTAGTAATGGTGTTTTTGGAAAAAAAAAATTTAGCCTAAATAAAGAAGATGAAGAAATGGGGTGGGGCGGGGGTGGAGGATTTGGAGAAGATGAAGAAATGGGGTGGGAGGTATGAAGAAGATGAAGATATGGGGGTGTTGGGGGTGGGGTTGGGGATGGGGGAAGGGGGTGGTTATGAAGAAGATGATGATATTATATATATATATATATATATATATAATACGTATATATTGTAAATTATGCTATAAAATATATACACATGTATAAATTCTACTGTAGTATATACTATATATATAGTGTATATATATTGTTTAACGTATTTAAAATGTATATAGGTAGATATATATAGTGTATATTGAATTTTTTTTATCAGGTTAAACCAAATTTTTAACCGAGTTAGACAGGGTTTAGGTGGGTTTGACCGAGTTAGGTTAAGTGGGCCGAGTTAGGGCTATTTTTAAAAATTTTGCTGTTGAATTTGGACCGATCTAGCCCACTTAACCCCAACTCGAACCTTGCCCAACCCACAACCTGGATAAATTTAATGGACCAGTTTCGGATTGACTTGGCCCAGCCCACTTAACACCCTTAGTTTAAGGTGAAAACATGACTTTTCCCTAATCCTACTACATCCATGTGAAAACCAACTAACAAAAAACTGTTGAAACCCCCCCCCCCCCCAGGCGTCGTGCGGTTGGTGGGTGGGGGTACTATAACTCTCACTTAACGCCACGGCGCCAATGCCCTGCAACCCTGCTTTTTCTCTTCTCTTCTCGGCCTTACGGATCTCCCTCTCTTTACTCTACAAATTTTTCCACTATAAATTTCTCTTTTTACTCTTTATATTCTTAGCTCTATACAGCTTTGAACAACTTCCATATTCCAGAAACAACAACATCATATCTTGTGTAATATCACAAGTGGAGTCTAGACAGCGACGTCTTAATCTTAAAGATAGAAAGATTGTTTCCAATATTCCAAAGAAGGTTCCTAATTCCACAATAATTGTATTACTCTTTGCATATTTCTGATGGAGCTTGGAGTCTGTAAGAGCTATACCACCATGACTGCATCAATTTCGGTGATGCTATTCATTATCACACGGCGTTGTCTTCTGGTGTTTATCAAACCCTTCTCCTCATTCAATCAGATGACCAAACTTTGAAAGTTGAGGCGGCTAGGGAATTTCGGAGGGTTACTGAGACTTGCAAACGTTCCCGGTCATTATTTCTCAAACACCGTGAAACCCCTGGTTGATATGCTCTGTTGTAACTCATTTGAGTCTAAGGAAGTGTAACACCCCGTAAAAGTCGTGCATGGATTAGCCTTTAATAGAGTGCTCTTAGACTTAAAAACTTGAAATTTTTTTTAAGTATAATGAGGACTTAGAGTCATTTTAGCTAGCAATCTTCAGGATACAACTTTTCAACCTTTCCGACCTCCGTTTTAAGATTTTCAAGTTGCATTACGATCGGACAAGCTCATAGTACATCTCGGATAAGTTTCAAAATTTTTCGAAATGCATAAGGCTGCGTTTGGATTTCAAAACAATAGCAAAACGTATGGCCTATTGCCCAGTTTTCAGCATTTCAGGGTCAACTTCAAACGATCATAACTCTCTGAATATAATGAACTGGGAGATCTTCTACCTATCAAATGAAAGCTCTTTGAGTCTTCTTTCAAATTCAACTGGTTTCATCTAAATCGAACATTTGAATAAGTAGTTATACCCGTTTTACTTCAGCCTGTCGGCTTGTCAACTAAGGGACAGTTTCGACTTTGTTTGTTTTCTTAGGGGCATTTTAGTCATTTCACCTCACCCAAATTTCATCTATAACACCAGATTTAGCCTCCAATTCATCAAAATATAATCCTTTTCTCAAATTTTCTCTTAAGAACACCCCTTAGGGTTTCAAACAAAAATCTCAAATAACTCAAGATTCAACCGTGGGTTATGGAAGATAATTGGAGATTTGAAATCCCCACATCGTAGGTGGGATTTCTTAAATAGAGGTACGCGGAATTTTTCTAAATTCTCATAGGCATAGAAAAATCATGTTTTAGAATAGGGTTTTTAAATTATAAAGATATTCATGTTTTTAGAAGCTTTAATGACATTGTTTTGGTATTTTGGCCCTCCCTAAAGTGATTTGAAAGTTTATATGTATATGTATGTATGTGTTTCAGTCTTGAGAGCATGATTAATGAATCCCTCTTTTGTTGTGAGCTTTCCCATTTTCATATGATACGAATTGTTTTGAATGCGTTTTGGAAAGAATGATATGATTTTTCAAACACGCAAGAGAGGGTTGTGAATGTTGAATATGCATATAATGAAAGAGTGCATGGATTTTCCAAAAGCATATGACCACCATACGTTTGATGAAAGTTTTGCATGGTTTTGACTTGATTTTCAGAACATGAAATCTCTTCTACAAATTACATGTTTGGGTGGTCTGAAAACTATATTTTCATGAAAGATCATGCTTATGACATTATGGCTCAGAAATAGGACTTGCAAGTCTTGGTGTGACGAAACCAACTCAGATTTTGCCATGATAATTTTGAACAGATTTAAATGCATGTTTAAAATCAGACTTTCTAGATGTTGAAACTAGAAACATGCATGTTTCAGAATAGGATAAAAATTGGCATAAAGAGAGCTTAGGTGGTTTCCCGAAGAAGGAATGAGTTCAGACAACTTGTTGCCCAAAATTGTAATTAGCCGATCCGGGTTTATATATTACGCTGGCCTAGAGCCCTGTGGCGTATCAGATTCAGGAACTCCAACCCTTGCGGCACACTCGGGTTGGAGGCTTCCCCGCTGAGTCAATGGCGGATTCCATACCACCCGTGGAATATCAGATTTGTAGGGGACCACCTAACTCAGAAGTAATACACAAATCAGAATTTGAAGTTTACACACAGGTTACATGTTTTCAGAAAGTACCCATGTGTTTTTTCAGAAACTACTTTATGCATGATGTTTAATGAAAACTTTGCTTTCATATTATATATATATATGTATGTATGTTCAAATACTCTATTTTGGACTGCTTTGCGTATCCGTACTTTTGTGCTGACCCCCCCTTCTTTTAGGTTCTGAGGCACAGTCTAGGGGTTCAGATAAACAGTAGAGATTTCAGATCACAGATCGTAGTTTGCAGTGGTGAGCCTTCTATAATTCAGAAGGCCTAGTTATTTCATATTACTACTATTAGTTACGTTTTGGTCTACTGGGGGCCTTGTCCCAGCTTTCAAACAACTTTGATTAGTTCATGGTAGAGATTTCACAGACTGAGTCAGACATTATTATTCAGATATATTTTGGATTTCAGTTTTCAGTATTATGATCATATTCAGATTGACCATGTTTCCGTATTAGATTTATATTTCTGCATTATCTTTTATCATATGAATTATGTGCATGATTACCAGATAGATAGAGAAGGGTGTTCCGGGCCTTCATAGTTTGGGATGCTCGTCACGGCTAGGGCCCCATCTCGGGTCGTGACAAACTCGGTATCAAAGCATAGTTTATGGTCCCAAGCTGTCTGCAAAATTACGTTGGGTAGTGTCTTGTTTGTGGGTGTGTAGCGCGCCACACTTCAAAGTAGGAGGCTACTAGGCATTTAGGAATGTCTCTCTTTCTTCATGTTCTAGTTCATGCAATAGAGTCAGAATGTTCCTCTTTCATACTCTAATTCGTGCTATGGTGTCGCCCATACGAAAGTAAAAAGTCATCCCAAATTTTTTCCTTACTCTAATATCTTTAGAAACGTCTCATTATTGAGGTGATTCAAGTGCAGAAGTTTAGAATCTAAATGGTATGGTCCTTTCTGATTGAACCATATAAGAGTTAAAATTTGTGCAAGGACTTGAGAAGAGTCCGTTAGTACTTCAATGTGTATTGATTCTAATGTAAACATTGATCCTGATGGAATCGTGCTTTTCAGCTTGAGGTATTAATTGCATTTAGTCCCCTTCAAATTTATGTTACAAATATCTTGCTTAAGGGGGGATGATATATAGTAGAATGTTGGAACTGTATTTCCACCCGAATAGTAGTATGCGTTAAAGTGTTGTTGTCATGACCTATTGGTAGTGAAATTAGACCAAGAAGTTGGTGATGTGAAGTCACCAAGTTAGAAGGCAGAGTGAGGGTGACTTTTGTGTAAATGAATATTTTAGTTGAATAACCGATGTTCGAGAATGATTTACCCCCTTATGGTAATAGACTAATGTGGTAACTAGTAGCATGTGTGGATGGTATGGTAGTCCGTGGAGGAAGGGTTTGACTCTAATTTTATTTATACAGAGTAAGATGTGTATTCTTAGTTCATTGGATATTGCGTATTAAATTTCTATCTCATGTAATCTTGTCATCAATGTGTTGTTGAAAAAAGAATAAATCCTAGTGAAGCCGTGTGGGGATCTTTCGATTCACTGGCATAGTTTACTTGTCATTCATCTCATTTTATTGTTCAAAATATAAAATCAAAGTCTAGTGAAGTCGTGTGAGGCCTATTTCGATTCATTAGCAACTTGTTGTCCAACTTGTTGTTCTTGTGTTGGTTTAATATATGTACAGCTGGATCTGTTTGCATGAGATTGAGTTGATGAAGAGGTGATTTGTCCTTGTGGGTTAGTTTAGTAGAAGGTAGAGAAGGAGTTGTTAGTTAGGGTGATTTGTCGGTTGCTTGAAGTGTGAAAATGGATATATTAGCCAGTAAGTTGTAAGTATAGACTCATGGTTGTTTGTGGAATTTGAAGGTAGTCTAAATGTATGCTTGGGTAAGTAAGCGTGATGTGAGAATCCGTATAAGTAGATAAGATTGTATGGGGTTATATATAAGATTAATGTCGATTATGTCTATTATGTGACTTTACCCCTTGACCTTCTTTTCCTTGGTAGTTGTAAACTAGTACTACTTGTGAGAAGGTGTGTAGTAGATTTTTTAGGTATAGTAGTAATGTCATAAAGGTGTTTTGGTCGTGGATAGTATCTAGATAAAATGAGGTATTTGGGGGTAGAATGTTCCAATTTGATGGACTAGTAAATTATGTTGTATTCTTCATGGGTGGTATTTACTGAATAAAAAAAGTATGAGCTGATGCCTATGATGACTTACAACATGTATTTATAGTAACTAAAAGTTCCTAAGTCAACAAGGTACAACAATGCAAGCTATACACTTATCAACTACAAGCTGAAAATCTAAAATTCCTGTACATGCATGCTGAAATTTCTGCATATGCATGCCAACCTTTGTGGACCTTTTAAAGCCGAAAAATCTGCACTTTCATACCAGCCTGTGTGAACTTCTTAAAGTCTAATAAATATGCTTCCATCCTATTTTGGCCATCTAGAAGGTGATGGAACGTTGGCAGCAATGTGGGGCATTTATCGAAGCCCTATCAAGCTCTAAAACGCGCCTGAATAGTTCAAAACATGCCCAAAACGTGAGAAGGTTAATGGGTTGTGACGTTGAGCGTCACAATGTGGTTGTAAAAATAGTGACTTAAGATTAATGATGTATGTTTTGTAAGAATTATGCATAAGGTTGGGTTGTAAATCATGTTTAGCACTAGACATTAAGTTTGAACAGTTGATGTCCATGAAGGTGGATGTGATGATTTCTTGGTTAATGATACTAGTTTTATGGAAATAATCTAATAGTCTTGAACGGTATATGCAAGAGCTTAAGTTTATTTAATTTGTAGTGAAGTATGATGTTGTATATATAATGTAGAAGCAAACCCAAGGTGATCTGAGGTTGCGGTATTTTCTAAGACTATTACACGTTTTGTGTGACGAATGGTACCGTTGAGTTGCTACGTGGAGAAAGACTAGTTAGATGGTAAATGGTGTTCTAAATAGCCAAGGAATTTTGATTGATAGTGTTGAGCCTTTTTATATGGTCTTGATTCTCATAGTAGAGAGATGTAAGTTTGGAGTCGCGATATTGGTAGGCTATGTCAGAAGTAGTATGATTCATTGAAGGCTTGGTGATATCCATGTTGAGTGTTAGATCCTAAGTTTGAGTTTTTGAAGGTTGAACTAATAGAAATAAGAGTTAAAGCACTAAAGGGTGTGCACTCCGACTATGGGGATACTCATGAAGACTCAAAGTTAGTAAGTGTGCAAGTATTATATGATGACTAATGGGTCTATAGAATGATAAAGTGTATCTTAGAAGGTAGTATTAACAATGGGTTTTCCACTTTCAGGTGTAGTCATTCGGGTTAAGTGTCATGATATGCGTGTATAGTAGTTTCCAGACCCCAGAGTTCAGTGAGTGTACTTCAGTTTAGAGTTTAGAAAGGGATCTCCTAAACTTAATATGATGGCTTGAAGTTAAGGTAGAGATGATAGAGCGAATAACCAAGTTAGGCTTTCATATTCTAGTCATGATGTTATGATGATATAGAACGTCAGAAAGTAAGGGTGAGACTCAACCCATTCTTATCTCAGTATTTTTTTTCCAGTTATCCCAATATTTACTCATGCCTTATATTTCAGTCTAATGATCAAAATTCATGTTCATGCTTATGATAGAGAATCATGTACTCTTCAAGTTCCAAAATGAGAAGTTTCAGTTCATTCAGTAGTCAGAATCCCATTCCATAAGTTATGAACTCTAAATTGAGGTCATGTAGCTCATGACTCATGTACTCACGCTTTATAGTATGCTTGTTTTAGATAAGACCATAAGTGTGAAGTAAGATCTGGGGCTAAGTTTTTGATATATGTGATGGTTCGTGAAAATTTGTGTGTGTATGTTCTTGGGGTAGCGCGTGGGAGTTATATTAATAGTGGTTTACAAAATATGTGAAGTGTCTCTTCATGGGTGTTTGCCTTGAAGTTCATATGAGGTTATAAAGATAGGCTTGAATAACATGTTGGAATTTTAATGAAGGGACGCAATATGCGTTAGTGAATTTATAATAAGAGTTCAGAGTTAGTCATTAATGTTGGAAGGCATGATATGCTTAGGGTGTAAACTTTAAAAAGATATGGAAGATTGAATCATATTGTTTCGACTAGTATCATGGTATGACATGTTGTATTTTTGTAACTTGGAGTTAGGTTTGATCGCAGTTAAAGGATTTAAACTACTACAAACATTGTAGAAAGAGCTATCAATGCCCATATGAGAATTATAAATTGAATGGAATGAATATGATATTTAAGGGAAATAGTATAGTTAAGGGAGTATTAAAGAAGTGTGCTAAGCTTGAAAAACAAGAAGTTGCATTGTCCAAGATTTTTTGCTCCATAATGCTACTAGAATTTCGTTAGACAGAGTGTTGAAGATATACTCCCGTTGAATATAAGTTTTCGGTGTAATTCATTTTAGCAGCCAGGCAGACAAGTTACGGTGGTTTTCTACCTTTTCACCCAATTCTGCTATCCGAAGTCTCATGCGTATGACCATCCCAAGAGATAATATATTTCATCCTAAGTTGCGAATTCAGTTCAAACAAAGCATCATGTTTCAGATTCGGCTATTTAGTCGTGACTCAGTTCATAAGTGTTCAGTGCATAATCTAAAATACTTCCAAGTATTTTAGCCCAGTTAGTATAATACCCTGGTACGATCTAAGTCTTGATGCCTCATGATTCGTAATTGCATAAGTTATCACTTCTCAATTCAATATGTATGATTGGATCATGAACACTTCAAGGGAATCCAAAACTCTTAGAATGAATCAGCTTCTTAAAGAAAGTAAGGGCAAGTCAACTCAGAATTCAGTTTCGTGATAGAAGTTTAAATGTTTCAGATAAGTTATAAACTTTCTTAGAAGACACATCATGTCAGCGTCATTCTATACCTTTGAGCTTCAACATTTCCAATCCATCATTCGGGGACGAATGATACCAAGGGGGAGATAATGTAACACCCCGTAAAAGTCATGCATGGATTAGCCTTTAATAGAGTGCTCTTAGACTTAAAAACTTGAAAAATTTTTTAAGTGTAATGAGGACTTAGAGTCATTTTAGCTGGCAATCTTCGGGATACAACTTTTCAACCTTTTCGACCTCCATTTTAAGATTTTCAGGTTGTGTTATGATCGTGCAGGCTCATAGTACATCTTGGATAAGTTTTAGAATTTTTCGGAATGCATAAGGCTGCGTTTGGATTTCAAAACAGTAGCAAAACGCACCGCCTATTGTCCAGTTTTCAGCATTTCAGGGTTAACTTCAAACGATCATAACTCTCTGAATATAATGAACTGGGAGATATGCTACCTATCAAATGAAAGATATTTGAGTATTCTTTCAAATGCAACTAGTTTCATCCAAATCTAAAATTTGAGTAAGGAGTTATACCCGTTTTACTTCAGCCTATCAGCTTGTTAACTGAGGGACAATTTCGACTTTGTTTGTTTTCTTAGGGGCATTTTAGTTATTTTACCTCACCCAAATTTCGTCTATAACACCAGATTTAGCCCCCAATTCATCAAAATATAATCCTTTTCTCAAATTTTCTCTCAAGAACACCCCTTAGGGTTTCAAACAAAAATCCCAAATAACTCAAGAAGCAACCGTGAGTTTTGGAAGATAATTGGAGATTTGGAATCCCCACATCATAGGCTTCAATGATCATCCCTCAATTTCTTAAATAGAGGTATGCGAGGTTTTCCTAAATTCTCATGGGCATAGAAAAATCATGTTTTAGAATGGGGTTTTTAAATTATGAACATATTCATGTTTTTAGAAGCTTTAATGACATTGTTTTGGTCTTTTGGCCCTCCCCAAAGTGATTTGAAAGTTTATATGTATATGTATGTATGTGTTTCAGTCTTGAGAGCATGAATTATAATGAATCCCTCTTGTGTTGTGAGCTTTCCCATTTTCATATGATACGAATTGTTTTGAATGCATTTTAAAAAGAATGATATGATTTTTTTAACACGCAAGAGAGGGTTGTGAATGTTGAATATGCATATAATGAAAAAGTGCATGGATTTGCCAAAAGCACATAACCACCATATGTTTAATGAAAGTTTTGCATGGTTTTGACTTGAGTTTCGGAACATGAAATCTCTTCTGCAAATTACATGTTTGGGTGGTCTGAAAACTATATTTTTATGAAAGATCATGCTTATGACATTATGGCTCAGAAATAGGACTTGCAAGTCTTGGTGTGATGACACCAACTCAGATTTTGCCATGATAATTTAGAACACATTTAAATGCATGTTTAAAATCAGACTTTCTAGATGTTGAAACTAGAAACATGCATGTTTCAGAACAGGATAAAAATTGGGCATAAAGAGAGCTTAGGTGGTTCCCCGAAGAAGGAATTAGTTCAGACAACTCGTTGCCCAAAATTGTAATTAGCCGATCCGGGTTTATATATTACGCTGGCCTAGAGCCCTGTGGGGTATCAGATTCAGGAACTCCAACCCTTGTGGCACACTCGGGTTGGAGGCTTCCCCGCCGAGTCAATGGCGGATTCCATACCACCCGTGGAATATCAAATTTGTAGGGAATACCACCTGACTCAGAAGTAATACACAGATCAGAATTTGAAGTTTACACACAGGTTACATGTTTTCAGAAAGTGCCCATGTGTTTTCAAAAACTACTTTATGCATGATGTTTAATGAAAACTTTTCTCTCATATTATATACATATATATATATATGTATGTATGTATGTATGTTCAAATACTCTATTTTGGACTGCTTCGCGTATCAGTACTTTTGTGCTGACCCCCCCTTCTTTTAGGTTCTGAGGCACAGTATAGGGGTCCAGATAAACAGCAGATATTTCAGATCATAGACCGAAGTTTGCAGTGGTGAGCCTTCTATGATTCAGAAGGCCTGGTTATTTCATATTACTACTATTAGTTAGGTTTTGGTCTACTGGGGGCCTTGTCCCAACTTTCAGACAACTTTGATTAGTTCATGGTAGAGATTTCGCAGACTGAGTCAGACATTATTATTCAGATATATTTCGGATTTTAGTTTTTAGTATTATGATCACATTCAGATTGACCATGTTTCCGTATTAGATTTCTATTTTTGCATTATCTTTTATCATATGAATTATGTGCATGATTACTAGATAGATAGAGAAGGGTGCTCCGGGCCTCTCGCTATTAAAGACAGAAGGTACTTCTCATGAACATTCACTTTTAGTTGTCACGGTTGAATAGTTTTCCGGAACTAAATTGAAGTAGATTATATTTTAAATTTAAACTTTTTAAATTTAGATACTCAAAAACAATTAAATTAGATCAATTTTAAATTTTAACATTTTAAATTTAGATACTCAAAAGCTATATTAAAATAATTATTAGTTATATAAATGGCTAGTAATATGATGAAAATATATATCTCAAATTTCATGCCGTTTGATCCTCGATTAGTGTGGCCAATAAAAGTTAACAAAGGGAATAGTTAGTATATTATTTAAGAAGTAAAAAAGTTTTTTGTTTCCTTTCAAATTAGGATGTTTCAAAATTTTAAATTATTAAAGATATTATGCTTTCAGTGGAGTAGTACTTTTGTATAAATTTTATTTTCCCAACAATTAAAAAATGATCTGGGAACTGATAAAATGCAATATGTTGACTCTGCTGGCTCCCTCTATTCTTTTTGGGCAAACAGAGTAATTGTTCAGTCAATTGCAAGTGAATTCTCAATTCTGTTACAAACTAGAATTGGTTGGTCTATTGGAGCTTGCTGAATTATGGGGTGATAATTTGTTGTGCTAATTTGGGCTATTTCCTGTTTGCGCTTTAGATGTCGTATCACTCTGTTACTCCTTGTTTCTATAAGTACAATTTTTCTTTGGATTCAGTTTATTGGAATGTGAAGATTCTGTTTTTCTTCATCAGTATTTTGCTTTGTCATGATCATTCATCTTATTTTGTTGTTTTCTTTTTCCCGCTTTGTCCTTGTTACTGCAAAATTGTAAGAAAAGAATTCCCGATGTCAATCTAAGTTCAAATCTAAAAGAGTTCAAAGAAAATCTGAGTTTATTCAAGTTGTAGAAATCAGGTTATAATATTATTTTTTATTGCCTTCAAAATTATTACAGTTTTCAGTTGAAAGAATACTTTAAGCTAATTTGTTTTGTTTAAGAAGAAAAGAACATATAGAGCTTTATAGATTGTTGATATTGGGAATTTTAGTGATTTTAATGTTATTTGGAGGAAATATTCAACGTGATCCATGATGCAGTGGTGGTTCTGTGTCCGATTCTTCAAGTAGAAAAATTCGGTTGCATTTTTTGCATAAAGAATAAGCAACTAGTAGTATTTTAGATAATCTGGAATAATATATCGGCAAATTCAATAGTTTCACACTTTTGATTTGGTCATTAGTAATTATAATACTTGTTGTCTCTAATTTGAACATTAAAGTTAATCAAAGCTCAAGGCATATACACCTGAGATGCTTTTTAGTCGACCCGTAAGGGAAATTCTACTCTTTGTCAACATATTCACATGTTCTAGTTGCTGCTATTTTAATAGCAATAGCCCATTGAAGAATGTAGTTGTGCTGGCGTACAGATTACTCAAAGGAATAGTTTCGGAAAAACTAAAAGATAATGTCGGAGTTGATATATTAACAAAATATGTTTACCCTCCTGGATCACACTATTCTTTTTGGGTATACAGATCTCTGAATGATTTACTGGCTTGTCAAATGCTAGTGAATTCTGGATCCTGTTGCAAACTGGATGTGGTTGGTCCATTGGAACATCCTCAATGATGAAAGGGTTGATAATTATAAACTTTTTGCTTGTGAGCTCACCGTGCTAATTTGGTTGTTTTTGATTTTTTTTCCTACTAGTTTTTTTAACATCAAAACACTATGTTGCTCCTCGTTCTGCGAGTGCATATTTTCCTCAGATTCAATTTATTTGAGTGTGAAGGTGCTGATTCTTCTTCTGTTTTTGATTTTTCATGATCATTCATCATATATTATTGTTTTCTTTTTCCCACTGTCTTATTGCTGCAAAACGTAATCAGGAATAGAATTCCCAGTGTCAAATTAAGTTCCAACACAGTTCCAGAAAATATAAACTTACTTCAAGTTGTAGAAATCACATCTGGTTATTGTTGTTTCCGCCTTCAAAATAGTTTCAGTTTCCAGTTGAAAACATTAGAACTTTAAGCTCTATACTTCTACTTTTAGTTAGAGCATAACAAACGGTTGAAGTTGGAAATTTTAGTGATTTTTTATGTTTATTTGGAGGAAGTGTTCAACATGATACATGCCGCAGTGGTGATTCTGTGTCTGATTCTTGAAGTAGAAAAAAAATCATTTACTAAAGTTGCATATAAAAGTAGGCTACTTACAGTATTTTGGATAATCTGGAATAAAATTTCTTGGCAAATTCAATAGTTTCAGCTTTTGATTGGGTCATTAGTCATTATAATACTGGCTGTCCCTAATATAAACATTAAAGTTGAAAGCATATATACCTAAAATGCTTTTTAGTTGACCCATTTGGAAATTCTACTTTTTGTTAAAATATTCTAATGTAGGATGGCTGCTGCTATTTTAATATCAATAGCGCGTTGAAGAATTTAGATGTGCTGAATTACGGATTATTCGAAGGACTAGTTATTCTATAATCGTGTCTGGGGAATATCAGAATTTGTTCCTAAAATAAATGAGTTGTCCATTACAGCGATTACTATCTACCTTTTTGAGAAAGCATTGATTACTACTATTTACTATTTAAAGTTTATACTCACTCTTTATTTGTTCGTTCATCATAAGTGCCAAATGATATAGCTCTGTATCTCAAATCTAAATAGATACAGTTCTCGCTTGCATGCACCATGTTTGACAATCTGATGAGTGCTTCTGGGAATAAATCTGAACCCATTATCATTCTATAGTTAGTGTATGATCCTCAACTAAATAGTAAATTAAGAATGGAGAAAGACTTTGGTAAACTTCAAAGAATTAAACATTTACATCAATACCACAACTCGTAGCCCACAACTGTGAAACTGTTTGTCCTTTAAACTATAAGCTTTAAGTTCAGTCCCTCCATTATATTTGTATTTCAAGCTATAAGCTTTAAATTCAATTCTTCTATTGCTTACTTCCCTTGCTTTCTCTCCAGTGAAGTTTATACACTTTCTTCAATCATCCATCAAATTCTTTGTATCAGATTTGCATGGGGGAATCAATTTACGTTCAATAAGCATTTGTCCCATAGTTATAACTTCTAATTTTCTAGTTGTAGCTTGTAATAGGATAGTAGAAGTGCAGTTCAAGTTCAAATTCCAATTGCTCTTCCTAAGTGGAGCTAATGGAAAGAGTACAGAATTCATTTGTTGATTTGGATGTATATGTACAAGAAGAGCTTTGCACTTATCTGCACTTTGTACCTGATTTGATCCGTTCCATACAATATTAAATTATCTGGAGTAGTTGTTCATTTTTGAGCTGCTAAGAAAGTTTTGGAAGTTATGACTGCCAATTTCAACAGTATTCCAGAATAATTAAGTTATAAAGCTATGCAAACTTCTGATTTTGACTTTTTTTTCCTTTTCTACCAGAAACAAGACAAGTATCATCAATGTTGGTGCGTTGGAACCCATCATATGCTTTCTTCAATCAGAGAATTGAACTCTACAGGATCATGCAACAGCCTCATTGCTTACATTATCTGCTTCTTCTGTGACAAAGCCCATCATTAGTGCTTCCGGTGCCATTCCTCGACTTGTGGATGTCCTAAGACAAGGAAGCTCACAAACCAAGGTTGATGCAGTCATGGCTCTTTACTATCTGTCAACTTGTCAAGCAACTTAACTTGATCCTTCAAACAGAGCCCATACATTTCATTATTGATTTGCTTAAATCTTGTAAAAAGTCCTCAAAAACTGCTGACAAATGTGCTGCTCTTATAGATTCTTTAGTGTGTTATGAGGAGGGTAGGACTGCACTGACATCCAAAGGAGGAGGAGTTTTTGCAGTTGTAGAAGTGCTTGAAAGTGGATCTCTTCATAGCCGAGAACATGCTGTAGGAGTTCTACGTACATTGTGTTAGAGTGTCCGGTGTAAGTACCGGGAAACAATTCTGAAAGAAGGTGTAGTTCCTGGACTTCTTGAGCTGACTGTTCACGGAACGCGTAAGTCTCAAACAAAAGCGCAAATACCTTTGAGGTTGCTCAGAGACACCCCTTATCCTAATTCTGAACTTGAACCTGACAAATTGGAGAACATTGTCTCCAATATTATCTGTCAGATAGATGGAGAGGAACAATTAGGAAAGACAAAGGAGATGCTTGCTGAAATGGTACAAGTTAGTCTAGAGCAAAGTTTGAGACACTTGCAGCAAAGTGCACTGATATGTACTCTGGATGATTTGTCTATTTTAAGTTTCAAAGAGAGTTAGAAAAGCCAATTCAGTTGTTTCTGTGCAGCCAGTGTTATTTGATCACTGGATCCATGACCTTGCAAAAATGACTAGAATTTCTTTCCTAGTTAGCCAGGGTTCATATTGTGGTTGTTTCTTTACTTTGTCCGTCTTGCACCTATATTGAGTAATGCTCGAGTCTCATGACGTTATTCCTTTTCTTCTACCGAGTGCTTATGGATAGAAAGTGGGTTGTCGGCAAATGTGATGAATGGCGAGGTCCAAAGGAGGAAAGACTTAAGAGTGGATACCTAGGCAATCGAGAGGAGGAAGGGCAAAATAATAACAAACTGCTTCCGAGAGTTGAAAATCAGTGTCTTCAAATTTATTCATGATATGTTGGTCTCAGCATGGATGATTTTGTTTCTCTTCTCCTATATCATCCCTTCTTCCTACCCCTGCAACTATGAGGCGGTATGCTATTGATATTCTGTACTTGGAAATATCAGATGATACTAAATACAAAAGAATGCCATTCCGGGTCCTTATGAATAGGCGCCAGGTGACTGGTTACTGTTAATAATTTTGGAAAACTTGGAAGGTATTAGAGATACAGTTTTCGAGTTTGATCTTTGTAACATAGATTGTGTATTGAAGGTTATACAACTGTTAAAAGGTTCACTTCTCCACTCTTATGGTTTGTTAGGAACGCAAAGAATGTTTATACGGAATGGATGGAGTTGCTATTCTTAGAGATTTTAACTTTTATGCTCAATTTAAAATTATAATGGTTTCTGTTAGACTGTTAGTTAACGTGCGCCGTCATTTGATTAGTACCGTTTTCAGACCAACACAAAATTAAAATTAAAATCTGAACATCCTTAAAATATAGCACTGCTTGTCATTTTGATCGAGGTGTTGGCCATTCTTTCATTTATTTGTGTGTCGCATTTGAAAATATGATTTTTTTTGTACGCACTTCTTGTGTTTCATATATGTATTTGGTAAATAATCATGTTTCTTGAAGTGTGAAAGTAATATTCAATAATTTAGATCATGCAAAAGGTTCATTGGTCGAATTGGAATTGGCTCAACCAGTCCAGTCCTGTCACGACCCAATAGCCCTTCAGGTCGGGATATAATTCCCGAAGGTTGGACCACACGAGAATCCCAAGTACAATCATTAAAGTTCAGGCCATACAAGGATTATAGTTATAATCATTAAATTTTGGATTATACAAGGATCTCGGTTATAATTATCAAAGTTCGAACTGCACAAGAATCCTGAGTATATTGTCAAAGATCTAATAGAAATCAAGATATATTTCAAAATCGCACCCCAATCTTTATGATTTATGGATATTCATTTATAACAACTCATCCCATATCACTCATAATGATTATTTACACTTTAGAAGTTCAATCGTCGAACAACTAGGTAATAGTATGATCAAAATAATAACCACCCACATAAGTAATGCACATAGCATTCTATCATATGACAACAAAAACATTTATTTTCCAGTAAGCACAACTGATTAATTAACGAAAGAGGTATGCTTATCAACGGCATTGAAAAGTGAAAACTACCATATTCACTGCATCAAACAACATAACCACCTAAAAGGTGACATATCACTCATGCAAAACATAATTCACAACATTAGAATACAAGTCCTATGCCTTTTATTGACCCTGGTAGACACATAAAACTAAATGAGTTAAATTCATACAAAATTTGAGTTTAACTCATGATCATTTGGGTTGATTAATTAATTTGGGCCTTACAAATTGATTAGTATATTTTATTAAATTCAAGACTAAGGTCCATTACACCTTGGAGCCCAAACCCATGCCACGTGTCAGGGTGACTTGGCGTCCCCGTCAAATTCAAGACCGACGAGACGATGCCATGTGTCTAAATGATGTAAAAATCTCATTCAAATTCAAGAATCAGTCAAAAGCCACCAAATGTCAAAATAACATGTTTCGGCCAATCACAAGCAACCTGGCCTACTCTCTAAACTATAAATAAGGGGTAACATAACATTCTAAAGGATTCAGAAAAAGACTTCGACAAGCATTGAAGTAACATCAATGTCGACTCTTAAGTTTTTGTAAGGAGCAATCAACAGAGTTTTTCCATAGATTTTTCCAAAGCGACAAAATATTTTTCAACATTCTCGATTATTTAAATACATCTCTATGTGTCCAAATCATCGAACGATTCGAGAAACATGCTACAGAAGACCCTCAGATCATTTTTAATTATAGGAGAGAAGAATCAAGAGGGTTATGGAATTGTATTCACAATATTCATTAACAAAAAAAATACTTTTTCTTTTATTTATCTTTGGTTGTAGTTAATTTTCAATGCTTTGAAACTTTGTTGCGAATAAATTTTAGCATGCCCAGTGGGACCATTTCTGCTCATCTCTTCCTCTTGCAAATCAGAAGCTACAAATTCAACTATTATAATGGACTTCGAAAAACAAATGATGTTACATGCAAGGGTTCTACTGCCGCATCTTTTAACCTCAGTCATGTTAGGCCGATTACTCACCAACAGTTCAAGGCTAGCGGCTTGGATGAATCTGAATACTTCACGTCTTTGGAGGTGGCAAAAAATAACAACTCTCATATGGCAGCTGCCAGGGGCAATCTTGCATCCATGTTCTTTGGCGTACTTTCTCTAACCAAATCCAATTTTGGTAAACCTGAGGATTCAACGGATTCTCTAATTTCAACAGAGGTCAATGCCTTAATGGCTGACTCAATTGACATGGATCAAAAGTTCGCAATGATGGAGCAAATCATTGAAGCCTTAAAGAAGTTAAGTGATGATAAGAATCTTCATATAGCTCAACTCATGAACAAACTAGAGGCCTGCGAACCAAGAGAGTTGAGTCACATCCTTTCTTATCCACCCGGTTTCACTCCAAAAAACAAGGATATTGAGGAGTCATTTGCTAAGTCTAAATTTCAGAAGGACAAACAATTTGTTTCAGAAACAGCTTATCTGTCTAATAGCTACAAGACATGATAACAAACACCATCAGGGCTCAATATGGAGCAGCAGCACAGAGTTTGTTGTATTACTCTAAGCCTTACACAAGACGAATTAATTGTCTACCCATGCCAATGAGATATCAACCACCAAAGGTGCAATACTTTGATGGCAAGGGAAACCTGAGGCAACACATTTCCCATTTTGTCAAAACATGTAGCAATGCTAAAACACATGGCGATCTCTTGGTAAATAAATTTATTTGTTCGTTGAAGGAAAATGCATTTGACTTGTATATCAACTTGGAGCATGAGTTAATTGATACTTAGTAGCATCTCGAGAAGTTATTTCTCGATAAATTTTATAGCACCCGATGAACTGTGATCATGATAGAGTTGCCTGGCACTAAGAAAAGAAAGGAAGAGCTTGTAATAGATTACATCAATCGATAGAGATCATTGAGTTTGTACTGCAAAGACCACCTTTTTGAAATATCTACTGTAGAAATGTGCATTTAAGGAATACATTAGGTCCTTATATACGCACTACAAGGAATCAAACTGCGAACATTTGAAGAAATTGATACACGAGCACATGACATGGAGTTGAGCATCGCAAGTCATGGGAAGATATCCCTTTTTGTTGACCTGATGAAAGAAAAAAGAGAGTTTAAGAAAGATATGACCTGAAAGACTAAAGAGTTCATGGCAGTGAAAGCAACTTCTGTGAATGTCACAGACAAGCAAAAGGTGAAGGAAGATAAAGCCTCAAGCAATATCCAAAGCAATATCTAATAGAGGATAAATGTCCTCAAACCTTGAAAGAGTTAGAAGTGATGTTTTATCCATTTTCAGATTCAGATGTACCTATGATACTAGATGAATTGATAGATAAGAAAATCATTGATCTTCCTGAATAAAAGAGGTCGAAGGAAATCAATAAGGTCAATGATCCCAAATACTGCAAGTACTATCGCGTTGTTGGCGACCTAACAGAAAAGTGATTTGTCCTGAAGGAAAAAATCATAACGTTGGTGAGTGAAGGAAAAATCATCATCTACATTGATGAAACAGTAGAATCAAATCATGCTAGTATTATACCCAAGAAAAGAAGTGTACAATATCTCAAACTATGCCAAGCTCAATCTTCTTGTAATTTGGGAGTTGCGAGCCAGTTAAAATGGATTTTTCAAGGAAAAATCTTGAAGGCTAATTGGGAATAAACATCAAAGCCAAAGATAATGCTAGCGATGGTTGGACATTGGTTTCTCATAAGAAAAGGAGACATCAAGTGATTCCAAGAATGCGACTTCCTAAGCCAAGAGTGATGAAGAGTAACATGGAGTAGCCACGACCATACAAAAGTGTTAAGTTTGGTATAGCAAGAAGATCGATGGTTCATTGTTATAAAAGGTCTGAAAGCCTATTACATTGTATGAGTTCTTTCCAGAAAAATTTCTTGAAGATATTCAAATGGTGCCATACATGTACTTTCCAGCACAAAGGAAATAAGGCAAAGCAAATAAAGTCATTGTCCAACAACATCACGAGAATATCACGCTAATAGAGAAATTATGTTATGTTGTGTTGTAATTTCCTTCACGGATGATGATTTATTATTAGGGTCTAATCTACATAACAAACCTTTGTTTGTCGTAGGGGCTATTCAAGAGCAACATCTCAATCACATATTGATTGATGATGGTTTGACAGTCAATATCATGCCAAAGACGGTGCTTAAAAGGCTTGGAATCTCCATTGATGAATTATCCAAAAGCAACATAATGATTCAAGCCTTCAATCAAGGAGGACAACGAGCCATAGGAAAGATTCATGTAGGATTATCTATTGGCGACATGAAATCTAACATTTTGATTTATGTTATAGATGACAAAACATCATACAACTTGCTTCTCGGATGCCCCTAGGTACATGAAAATGGAGTGGTGTCATCTACTTTGCATCAATACATAAAGTATATAAATGATGGTGAAGTAGTCAAAATTGATGCAGATATCAATCCTTTCACTGAGACAGGGTCATACTTTGAAGATGCAAAATTTTACTTGAATTCTTATGAATTGGGTATGGAGAAACCAACACTAGACAACCTAACTAATGTTGTTTTAAAAGAAGAAGTAGAGGTTCAACAGGTTGCTGTTAAGATGCCTAATGAGATAATTAAAAACTTTTCCACTAAGCTTTCATTATCTAAAGGAGACATGAAGACAAATATGGATGAAGAGCATCTAATTTTTCACTACGTCTACCGTGAGAGTCGAAAAGACAGACAACCCTTGCTAGAAGTATATACTGGACAAAGCCACCCTCTAAGGAGAGAAATGAGCCATAAGACATTCCACGATTTGAAAAATATTATGGCTGTCCCAATTGTACATGTCCCATCTATCACGCATAAGCAGTTAAAAAACAATACTTTGGCTTATAAGATAAAGGTCACTTTGATGAGAAAGCCTTTGCCCTTCTTGAAAAATTAAGCTACGACTTCTCCAATCCAGCAAGGCTAGGTGAGCTCAAAGAAGATGTCAATGGTGAGAAGATACATGGTCTTACAGGGGCCCAGATAAAGTTAAGAAAGCAAAGGCATTATGTTGTCACTCCTAAGTTTTGCCTGGGATTCAAATTGCCAAAACCTCTTCGAATTTTTGCTAAGAAGGGAAAGAAAACAACTTCATCACATTATGCCTCAACAGAAAAAATAAGGAATCTAAGGATGAGAAAATTTCACAACAAATTTCTATGTTTGAACGCATAGAAAGATTGACACCTCATGTTTTTGTATTTGAAAGATTGGATTACAAGGAAAAAAGTAGAGCCTCTAAACAAATGGAAGGAGAGGCCGACATCTCAAGAACTTCTGTATTTCATAATTTTGGAGCCACAAGAAAGTCATTAGCACAAAAGAGGTTGCTAGAGAATAAAAAGCAAGGTTTTTTTGAAGGAATTAATGACAAAGACATTCGTAGTATCTTTCCACCACGTATGAAGAGAAAGACTGTATTGTATAGTTGGCTAAAAGTGAAAATAGGCACCATTATTTTCACTAACCAATTTTGTGGAGAAACAAAGAAGGATCATGAAGATTCCATCACAACTTTCGAAGAAAGTCAAATGAAAGATTCAAACTTTGTAAAATCATCCTATCACAAAACAATGGAAGAAGGTCCATACTTTGATGATGTGGATGATGATGTTCAAGAGGATCCACCCCAACTGGAGGATGGCATACAATCAACCATAGATAAACTCAAAGAACTTAATCTCGACACTCTAGAAGAACTACACCCAATATTCATCAGTGCGTTTCTTACACCGCAAGAAGAGAGGTACTACTTTAGGTTATTAGTTAAGTACAAAGATATCTTTTCCTGGTTGTACCAAGAAATGCCTTGCTATTCATCATTTGAGGATCAAAAAAGGGGCATGCCCTATAAAGAAGTCACAATGAGTGTTTCATCCTGAGTTGGTAACACAAAATAAAGTAGAGGTCAATAAGCTCATCGAAGCTTGATTTATCCAAGAAGTGAAGTACCCATCATGGATCTCAAATATTGCACCTGTCAAGAAGAAGAATGGCCAAATATGTGTCTGCGTTGATTTTATAGACTTGAATAAGGCATATCCAAAAGATGATTTCTCGATACCAATCATAGAGCTCATGATTGATGCGACAACTGGACATAAAGCTATGACATTTATAGATGGGTCTTCTAGATATAACTAAATCAGAATGTCTTTAAAGAAAGAAGAATGCACTTCATTTTGAACTCCAAAAGGGATATATTGTTCCAAGGTTATGGCTTTTAGTCTAAAGAATGTGAGTTCCACCTACCAACGTGCGATGCCAAATATTTTTGATGATATATTATTTAAGAGGGTGGAATATTACGTCGATAACTTGGTGGTAAAGACAAAGTGCAGGGACAACCATCTTGAAGACCTTCTCATTGTTTTTGAGAGGTTAAGAAAGTTTTACTTGAAAATGAACCCACTCAAATATGCATTCGGGGTTACTTCAGGAAAGTTTCTTGGCTTTATTATGCATTATCATGGAATAGAAGTTGACCCCACAATGATCGATGCCATTCAAAAAATGCTTAAGCCAAAGAACTTAAGAGTCCGTGATCTACAAGAAAATTTGGCACTCATCTCTAACTTGGCTAGAAGATGTCAACCCTTCAACTATCTAATGAAAAAAGATATCCCTTTTTGCCTAGACCAATCATGTCAAAATTATTTTGAAAGCATCAAAAGATACATGTTGAATCCACCTATATTAGGGGCACCAACTCCTGGGAGGTTGTTGATACTTTACATTGTATTAAAAGATCTATCACTTGGAGCACTTCTTGCTCAAGAGAATAAAGATAACAAGGAACAACCAGTATACTATCTAAGACGAACCTTGATAGGACCTAAGTTGAATTATATGTCCATTAAGAAGATGTGCTTAGCTTTTCTTTAAGCAATAAAGAAATTAAGGCATTATTTTGAAGCATACACTATCAAGCTAATTTCCCGAGCTGATCCCATGAAGTTTGTAATGACACGACCTGTTCTCTCAGGGCATCTAGCAAGATGGTATATATTGTTTAACCAATATGAGATCGTATACTCACCTTAAAAAGCTGTGAAGGGGAAACACTTTCTAATTTCCTCGTCGATCACCCTCTACCGGCAGAATGGGAGATTTCAGATAAGTTTCTTGATGAAGATGTACTATTTATTGAAGAATTGCCGACATGGACAATGCTTTTTAATGGATATACACGTTGAGATGGTGCAGGAGCAAGCGTTGTGTTGATATCATCAAAAATATATATCTTGACATTCTTATTTATTTTGGGTGAAACATGTTCCAATAATGTTGTAGAGTACCAAGCTTTAATTGTTGGCCTTGAAATGGCATCATATGTGAGAATTTCATAATTGGATATCTATGGTGATTCTAAGTTGATCATACACTAACTTTTGGGGAGTTATGAGGTGAAGAAGGAAGATCTTTTACCATATCAACAATATGCCATTCTTTTGCTTGAAAGGTTTAATCAGGTGTTCCTAAACCATGTCCCAAGAGAAGAAAATTGCATGGCGGATGCTTTGGCTAACTTAGCCATAATGGTGGCACTCGAAAAGAATGAGTCAACAAAGGTAAAAGTATGCCATCGGTGGATTATTATTGGTTGTCTCGATCTTAAAGTAGATGAAAGCCACTATACATCTGTTCTAGTAGTGTAAGAACAAGATTGGTAGAAACCTCTAATTGAGTATCTCGAACATGGAAGACTACCTAAGGATCCACGAAAAAGAGAAACATTAAGAGAAGGTCACCCTGATTCATCTTTCATGAGGGAATATTATTTCATTATTCTCACGATGGATTATTCCTACGATTTTTTGACAAAGAAGAAGCTCAACAAACAATGAAGATAGCACTTTCCGACATATGTAGAGCACACCAATCAGGGCCTAAACTTTATTTTCGCATCAAAAGGTTGGGCTACTATAGGCCGACAATGGGGGTGGATTGGCCAGAGCATGCCAAAAGGTGTCAAGTGTTTCAATTCATGATTTTGATGATTTCGATGCTCTGACTCCATGTTATGAATTTCTTACTACAAATGTCCAAAACTGAAAAAACTGGGTTAAAAAAAAGATAATAATATTGAGTCAAGTTTTAAAATGAAATCTAATAAATCCGGAGAACTTCTGGCCATAATTTTAAAATATATTGTAGTTCAATGAGTTATCTTTCCAACGGAATAAGAATTTCATAATTTTGACACTCCTAGTTCGAGTTGTGAATTTTTTATCATAGCCGCACAAAGCTGAAAAAATTGGGCGATGCAGAATTCTAGTTGTCTTTTATGAAAGATTTTTACAAGTGCAAAAGAAAAAAATATTTTGGTCATGATTTTCGTACATGTTATGGATTTCCATTCCAACAACATAATTGGCTTATAATTTTAAATTATTTATCTCATACCACGAATGTCAAATTATATGGGTCGGGAAGGCAAATAAAATCTTATTGGCGTGTTAGATTTAAAAATAAACTACATCGCACGATAAGCGTTAAAAGAAAGATGTCACTTTTATTGCTCCAATAGGGACTGTCAATACATCAAGTTGGTATCAAAAAATAAAATTAGACCAAAAAATGAAGAGAACATTCTTATGCAAAAATAGAAAAAAAAGAAAAATTTTAAGGGAAAAACTTATGGCTAAGGATCTGATGGCGACTTGTCTCAGCGATTTCCTTTAGCTTAGCAAGTTCTTTTGTTTATATTTTTGATAGTGGGCTGATTTTCTCAAGGCCAGGAATCACGTCTTCAATATTGGTGATACTCTCTTGATTTTTGGGAAATTTCCTTTGATGCTCTTCTATAAGCAAAATGGTCTTCTTCTTTTTAGACGTCCAAGCTTCTAACTCTTTTTAAGATCTTTCAAGGACTTTTTGAAGCTCTTCCAAATGCTTTTCCATCTTTACTTTGTCTCTATTTGCAGTATAAAGGTGTTGTTGCATAGTAGAAAGAAATGCTTGATGAGAATCTTTAGTTATCTTCTGAGAATTAAACACCTTTGTAACATCGTAATCTCCATGTTTCTTAAAAAAATCTTCAAGTAAAACCTCCAAAAGAGAAAGGTCGACGATGTTGACCTCTTGAAGCCCTTTAAGAATTAAAGCAATTCCTTTCTCCAACTCTTTGATGTTTTTTGATAGGGAATTGTGTAATACATTCACACAAGGTATGCCATATGCTAGAAACATAAGATAATTTGAAAGTTGAAATAGTCTTTTGTGTCTCAAAATTATAGGCAATCTGGTGTAATGGCCGAACCAAATCCTTGGCGACGTTTGAATGTCTATTATCATTTATTCTAGTGACCATGTCAGTAGTTAAGGCATGTTGGAAAGATCCAACATATTTTAAAAACTTTATCGGTGGAGCCTTATTTGTAGCTTGAGTTTTGGCTTCATCAAGAGAAAGATGGGGACTCTTCAGTAAATTAAAAGGATTTGAGCTTGTCATACAATCTTCGTCAAATAAATTATCACCAAATATATTACTAAAAATGTCCACAAGACCCAACTAAATAAAAAGAGAGTTAATACTGAGTAAAGAGGCAAGCTGGTATATTAGTGAAATATTTATTACCTGATGTACCAAATCAGCCAAGGGCATTAATTGAACTAACAATACCATATTCAAAGATAGCAGTATCAATACTTATGGAATCCAAATCAACAAACTCAAAATGTTGATCGCTTAAATCCTTATGTTTTTTCTTCAAACGCTTCCTATTGGCTATTGACTAGCATTGATTTCATTTGAGATAAAGGCGACACTTGTAGTGGAAGCCCCCTTGAGTGAAATAGGTGGTTTATAAGTGTCACTGCATAGCGACATGATGCCTAGTGACTTGTCAACGCCTTTTTCTGATGGGCTGGAAGATTTCTTCCTTTTATGAACAATGTCAGTCACTTTAGAAGTGGTGATGGCTACCATGGGGTTGGTGAGGGACTTTCAACTCCTTTATCCATATGTGTATCCTTGCCTTTTGAATTTTTAGATTTGGGAACAACTTTAACAGATTGTGGAGGATTACTCATCATTACCGTAGATTTTAAATAGTCAGAAAGTTGGCTTTAACCATCCAGATGAAGTTGATTTCCTTCCTTTGATGAGGGAGCATCATTATTCTTTGGACCTCTTAAAATAATATGGGTACTTCATCTCAACACTGTCTTTCGATGGGTTGGACACCAATCCAAGCACTCACTAGTCATAAAAGGTCTATTGTTTAACCGACACATTGGTATGTTAAGCTTTGACTATCTTCCAGGACAAATACAAGAATTCCAAAGCTGAACTAAAGCTAGCAGTGAACCATCAAAATGGTGCTCTATCAGAACATTGGGAACTTTTTGACCAAATCCAAATTAGTGATTAAATCGATGAGGGCTATAAGGCTCCACAATAAGATCAATATCATGCCTCAAAGTGACGAAACTTAAACGAAGGACTATGAAGAAATCACTCCAAGATTTGGACAGTTTTTCGCCATCATCAATTTGTACCTGTTTTCCCTATAGCAATGCCAAATGAGGAATCTTCTTTACATTGACTTTTTTAAATAACTTGCGAGCATCAACAAGGTTAAATTTCTTTCCTATCATTTCTCCTGAAATTAGCCATATTTGCACCCCTTGTTGCGGACGATTTACATTACAATAAGTTTCAAAGTACTCACCTATCTATCCATAAACATAATGGATGTGAAAGAGTTCATGGTAGGAACCCAAGTTTGAGGAAGTGGAGATCTCCTTGAGTCCATGATAGATGCTTGCAAGAATTGGGGCCGCCAAAGAAAATTTTTCTCCATGGGCCATCAAGATTGCATTTTTGAAGACGCTAGCACAAATACAACCATCCTTCTTATTGGGGAGAAAAAACTTATAGAGTCAACATGCAAGGAAAGTCGCCAAATAAGTTTCATCCCTAAGTGATTCTTCCACGCCTAGATCGACAAAAGAGGAATTCTTCTCTTCAGTTTGTGGTGAAAAATTCATTTCAATATTCCCCAATGGATCATGATTCATCCTTGTCTTAGTTCAATTCTTAGAAAACTTTTGTGAAGGCTCCACATATTTTCTTGGCCCTCGAAACTAGAACTTAGTCCAATCAAGAAAAGACACATCATCGAGAACACCTTTTGTATGTCGGTAAAATGCCGAAAACAAGTGTGAGTAACTTCTAGAGAGAAAATACTTCCTCTGGTCATCCATATATGTCAACTCCTTAGCCGAGGGAATAACTTCATTGTAAAATGACCCATGTATATGAAGGCCTCCAATGTTTCTCAAGTCCTATAAAGATATGGACAACTTTTCCATAAAAGTAGAAACTATATTGATGGAGGGACACCAATCCTCACAAAAGGCCTGGAGCACATTCTCGTTATGGTTATACATGAACAATGAAGCAAAGATGACATAATAAGTGATGTTGTACTCCAAAGCCTCCTTATTACGGTCAAGAATGTCTTCTATCCACTCCTAATAGCCTGATATCTATTGAGCCTTACCAAATTTGGAGAGAGGAACATGCCAACTTCTAAGGCTTCCCCTATGGCTAGGAAAGATTTCAACAACAACATCTTGATGGGTAGAAGACTACAAGAGGATAAATTTTTCAGTCATAATTTTGTCCGAAAAGTTGTCCATGACATCCTTAGTTTCAGTCATTGACTATTTTTTAAGATGGAGAGAAGTGTGCAACATATTTTTAACAAGTGGGAAGGCACCAATCACCTATAAATGAACTTTCAAAGTGAGGGATTTGGCATGCGAATTTGGTTTGATTTTCACAATCTCAAGGCAAGGGTATAGAGTTTCATGGTTGCTAAAACACGTCATTGTTGGGAATCAAGAGTACACTACACATTCCTAAGGATTAAAAAAAAGAAATAGAGATTAACCATGGTGGACACACAGGCTTGGTAAAATCAGAAACAAAAAGACCTGAAGTTGAGTTAGTTTTTTTAACTATAGCAACACAAGTGAAACTTGGCCACAAATTTTTACTATTCCTTGTTTCTGATTACAATAAACATAGTTGCAAAACTTGGTTAAGTTACAACTCCTTGTTTTTAGTTATAAAAAAATTGTGTGGCTTGCTATTTCAGTTATGTATTTCATATTACAATCGTGTAAATCAGAGTGAGAAAAAGGAAGTAGGCTACTATGAAAGTTATAGTTACCTAAGAAAGTAGTTTGTGTATTCAATCAAATTGGGAAAGGTAACTACTTTAGTCCTAGCAATCAAACACACTCAAATACTTTTCTTTGTGGCTACAGAATGCTTTGATGAATTTTCTCTACAAGGGAGAGGCTTATATAGAAGTTCTGGTGAAAATCTCAGTTTCGTATATAAGAGAGATTTTTTTGGAAAAATTTGATTCTTTCTGGAATACCAAAGGAAAACTAATATATATTTTATTTTTGGGTGCAAAGTTGTAAAATCAAAATTGCTTATGCACACGTACTAAAGGTGCATATCAAATATGTGATCCTAATACTAAAGTGGTCATTTCCTATACTTATCCAAGAAGAGTAAAAAGGAATCAAGTTGGTCATTACTATAGCTATTTTTTTCATATGCTTGAAATGATATCAAGTTTGTACTTTATTGCAGATGAAAAGTAAGGGTCACCACAAACAAATCATTTGTTACTTTGACAAAACCTTTCACGACATGAAAGTTCACAGAGGAAATTTTAGTTAGATCACTCACAAGTATTGGTCTAACTTGAGTGCACTGATGAGAAATAAATACCTTTGAAGTCACAAAAATGAAAACACATTCATAAGTACTTTAAGTATCGCCGCCAAATTTCGGCAAGCCTACACATCGATAAGTCTTGCAGTAAGGGGTATTTGTAAACATATAAATTCAATGAGTTAAATTCAAATAAAATTTGAGTTTAACTCATGATCATTTGGGTTGATTAATTAATTTGGGCCTTACAAAGTAATTAGTTCTTTTATTAAATTCAAGACCAAGTTCTATTACACCTTGGAGCCCAAACCCATGCCACATGTCAGGGTGACTTAGAGTCTCTATCAAATTCAATACCAACGATCTGACACCATGTGCCTAAATGATTTGAAAATCTCTTCAAATTGAAGTACCAGTCAAACATTGCCAAGTGTCAAAATGACGTGTTTTAGCCAATCATAAGCAACCTGGCCTATCCCCTATAACTATAAATAGGGGGTAACATAACATTCTAAACGATTCAGAAAAAGACTTTGACAAGAATTCTAACAACATCGACATTGAATCTTAAGTTTTTGCAAGGATCAATCAATAGAGTTTCTCCCAGAGATTTTTCCAAAGGGGACAAATTTTTTTCAACATTCTCGGTGATTGAAATACTTCTCTAAGTGTCCAAATCATCGAATGATTTGAGAAACATGCTATGAAAGGCCCTCGAAACCTTTTTAAGTGTGGGAGAGAAGAATCAAGAGATTTAAGGAATTTTACTCACAAGATTCATTAATAAAAAATACTTATTTTATTTATCTTTGGTTGTAGTTAATTTTTTATTCTTTGAAAATTTGTTGGGAACAACCTCTGCTGATTAAAATAGCATTATTCCAACCTTCCAAACATTATTGAGATACCAAATTGGGATAAACTAATCACAATTGTGATGGTTTAGATACTAATTGGAATCTTCTAGATATCAATTAGACTCAATTTGGAGAGACAACTCTGAGATAACACGATAGGAGAGAAGAAAATGAGATAGATTCCTAGATGCCTTATTGCTTTCTACAGATTTGGTGTGGGCGTCAACACACTAATCTATTGGACTCTACTCGTCATTTGCTTGTTTACCCGGAGATTGATAATCTGGGCCCTAATACCATCTTGTCACGACACAAATCATGAATCATACTTGCACCTACCAAACTTTATCCTTGATAGAGGAACCTCTTTACCATCCAACCATTCAATTAATGTATAAAAATTTAAAATAGACTCAAATATAAGTAATTAAATAAATCATTTGTAGAAAACACACTCACTACATTCATACATTATGGAAGTTAAATAAAACCCTTTTTTAAAAACAAGAAAACTCCTTTAATCATTAATCACTTATGTTCAGTACATTTGATAAGTCAAAATAATGTGCATGATAATAAACAGTGATTTCCCAAAATCTAATCCAAACCGGTACTAGAGAATTAAATAAGGAACAAAAAAAATACAGAATACAGGTTCTATATAAAAGTGAAAGGATAATAGTGATTATCACCATCGCTTCTATAGAAACTCTAAATTATTTACAACGTATCTATATCTCCAAATAAAAATATAAGTGTAGTATCAGTACAAGCACATGCACTGATAGGTATCACCGACCGACTATGGTTAAAAATATATAGTAGCGTATAGCAAACAAGAAGAAGTCATGCCAGACATATACACTTAATATCTGAAAACACTTAACTTACTGCAACTTCCAACCTTGTTGCCTTTCTTTTATTTAAGCAATATTAGTTTACCCACTAGGCGTGACTAACGAACTATATTTCATGAATTAATCTTATCCACAGTCCTTACACACTTACCTTATTAGAACTACTTTATATACTTCTTTCTCTCTCTCATTAATCCTCTTTCATGATAACCATCACTCCTTATTATACTACCATTAACTACCAACATTGCAACAGTCAAGATAATTAATAACATCAACAACTTTGCAAAAAGGGACACTACAATATGCATTACGTATATAATTATATACACATGGGAATAAGATTTATATACAACCCAGAATATACCTTGTATTCACACTTTGTTGTAATGCACAATCACAATTATTAATATAATTGGTCCACCTCTTTCCCATCTCAACATCACTATTATCTATTATTTCAACATATGATCTCAATATCTTCATCAATATCATCTTAACATCATCATCAATATCACTCTCAATGCTATCATCATCATAATCTCAATGTCATCATCAATATCATTAAATCATCTACACACTACTACAATATTCATCATCAACATCAATGTAAATGTAAATGCAGGATGTAGTCAATAATTACAAGTAATGCCTAAAAGAGCAAACACCTAATTCAAATTAGATGTGAGTAACAATGATCAAAACAGAACTTAAAATTAATGAAAACCAAGAAAATGCAATCAAAAGTCAATAAATTTAGCATTTTAATTAAACAACAAATATCCACTAACTCATAAAATCACAAGTATGTTCAAAAGATAATTCACCATTTATTCAATGAGCATTCTAAGACCAATACAAGCCGAATTAGCTCCACTCTGTTGAGATCCAATACTTTATCATTTATAGAAAAGTAAGTACATGATTGGAGGATAGTTTGGTATACGAAAGAAGCTATACCATTGATGCAATCTGTGGGATCATTGAGAAACATTATGTTTAGATGATAACTTAGAGCATAAAAGGTGCCTTG
>NC_061112.1:49845052-50073764 GCF_002878395.1 Capsicum annuum
GGGGGGGGGGGGTAAGATGTACGCAGTCCATACCTCTATCTCTGATGAAGTAGAAAGGCTGTTTCCGATAGACCCCTGGCTCAAGGCACAAGATACCATACAAACACATAGTAAAGCACAGAAGCAGATTACATAACATAAATACGGCACCCATAAGTAATATAAAATAGAGGAAAGAAGAGGAAAGCACACAGATTCGTAATAAAACATGGAACACGGAACACGAAATCATAACAGGAATAAAACCCCCACCAAGTAATTCCCTGCACTAGCGACCCAAACTAGCCCTAATCCTCTGCCGTAATTCGCGCCCTCCAGACCTTCCTATCTAGGGTCATGTCCTCGGTGAGCTGTAACTGTTCCATGTCCCGCCTAATCACCTCACCCCAGTACTTCTTCGGCCTACCCCTACCCCGCCTAAAACCATCTAACGCTAGCCTCTCACACCTATGGACCGGGGCATCCATGCCTCTCCTCTTCACGTGTCCGAACCATCTCAATCGTGCTTCCCGCATCTTGCACTACACTGAAGTCACACCAACCTTCTCCCAAATAGTCTCATTCCGAACTCTATCCCCTCTAGTCAGTCCACACATCCAGCGCAACATTCGCATTTCTGCCACCTTCATTTTTTGGATGTGGGAGTTCTTAACTGGCCAACACTCCGCTCCATACAACAAGGCCGGAAGGACTACCACCCTGTAGAATTTGACTTTAAGCTTGGGTGGCACTTTCTTATCACACAGCACCCCCGACGCGAGTTTCCACTTCATCCATCCCGCCCCAATACGGTGCGAGACATCGTCATCAATCTCACCGTTACTCTGGATCACAGACCCAAGATACTTGAACTTATCCCTCTTACATACCTCCTATGCTTCCAGCTTCACTACTACCTCATTCTCCTGCCTCACGTCATTAAACTTGCATTCCACATACTCTGTCTTGCTTCTGCTCACCCTGAACCCTTTAGACTCAAGAGTTTGCCTCTACAACTCTAATTTGTCATTCACACCCCCTCGATTCTCATCTATCAGTACTACATCGTCTGCAAAAAGCATACACCACGGCACCTCCCCTTGAATGCGCCGCGTCAACACATCCATCACCAACGCAAATAAAAAGGGACTAAGAGTAGATCCCTGATGCAATCCTATCAGGACAGTGAAATGCTCTGAGTCTCCTCCCACCGTCCTCACCTGGGTTTTTGCTCCATCATACATATCCTTAATTACTCTGGTATATGCCAGCGGTACTCCACTCACCTCCAAGCATCTCCAAAGCACCTCCCTGGGGACTCTGTCGTATGCCTTCTCCAGGTCGATAAACACCATGTGCAGATCCTTCTTCCTCTCCCTATACTGCTCCACCAACCTTCACACCAGGTGGATTGCCTCCGTCGTCGAGCGGCCGGGCATAAATCCGAATAGGTTTTTAGAAATAGACACTATCCATCTCAGCCTCACCTCGACCACTCTCTCCCAGATCTTCATAGAGTGACTCAATAACTTAATCCCCCTATAGTTATTGCAACTCTGAATGTCCCCCTTATTCTTATAGAGAGGGACCATGGTAATCCACCTCCACGCCTCGGGCATCTTTGCCGTCTTGAAGATTTCATTAAATAATCCAGTCAACCACCTTACACCAGCCTCTCCAACGAACTTCCAAAACTCCACCGGTATCTCATCCGGCCCCGTCGCCCTACCCCTATGCTATAAATAGATAGTCTTCTCCTAGAGTTAGGGTTAGATAAATTTTGATAAAAATCACACTTGAGAGTGCTTTATAAATCTTGTTGGTAGCTTTGTATGATTTGAATAGAAATGTTGGTTTTAAGGGTACAATGTCCATTTCAGTCTTCGTATGACTTAGGTGCTTGTAGTTGATTTACGTTTGAGGTCCTCAATTTAATATATCATAGTTTACCTACGTTCCTTATCTTGTATCTATTTTATATCCCTTACTTTTCTTCTTCCAGTTCCATTATTTTCCTTGTTTTTGTGTTTCCGTATTTTGTGTTTTGTTTTTGTATTTTCCCTTAGATCATTTTGTATTAGAGCTGAGCTTGAGTTAGTTCTCATAAATTCAATCTTGATTCTCATTATCTATAAAAATTAAAAAATTATAAGAAAGTTACTATTCATGTTTTTGTGTCTAGCCCTAATTTTATGTTTTTGATTTTGGTGTTCTCTTTAGTTTCTAGCGCTAGATTCTTGTTTTCTAGCCCAATTTGAGTCAAAATCTTGAATTTGAGCTTAATCAGAGCTATATTGAAGCCTCTACCATTGTTGAAACTTGAGTTGAAGAAACATGGAAGATGGCATTGAAATCTAAAAATTTTAATTGAGATTTTGAGCTTAAAATTGCTTGGGTTGTGTTCGGAAGCTTGAAAGGACCTTGTATTTTGAATTTCATCAAATTTTGATCCCATTTGCATAAGGGTGAATTTTTAAATGTTCTTGATGATGTTCGTGTCGTGAAAAAGGAAGATTATCCAAAGGGAGTGTTTGATCTATAAAAGAAAAAGAAAAATCAAGAAAAGCGTTACTATAAAAGCATATCCAAAGTGCTTAAGGAATATTTCAAGAGAGAGAAGCAAAAGGGGCCCATAAGAAGGGAAACTCAACTCCCATTTTAGGTAATCTGCCTAGTATCTGCGCCTGACCTACGTGAGCATATTGGTAGTAGGTTAGTTGTAGGTCCATTAATTTGACATGCGCTCTATCTGCTTGAGCAGATCACTTCTGTGCCCAATATGCGCCCAATTTTCCCTCAAGTATCCCAAAATCAATTTTGGCTGAGGTTTAGTCATTTAGTTTCATTTCTTAATACCTCTTTTAAATTTTCTTGGTTCATAACACTAATTAACAACTATTAATTGATCTACTTAGTCATTTAATTGGTTCTTGGGTCTATTTTTATTTTTGTTGTTTTCTTTGATTGCTTTTATCATTTATTTCTTTGTCAATTTTGTTGAGTCGAGTCCTTTTACTTTTAAATGAGTCATTAATATTTTCTTCACTCTATTTCTCAAATATACTAAGAACTATGGCTGGAGCAACCCTTGATACAATCTTGGAGACACTCTTAGAGATGCAACAAGATGTGAAGTAAATGACTAGGGGATTGTCACACATGAATAAGAAGTTGTCGATCATCGATTGTAGATTGGAAAGTTTAGATAGTAGGTTGGCAAACCTTGGGGAACATTCAAAACCCTCTTATCTTACTCTTCGACCCCATTTCCAAACTTACTCAAACCTACCAAATATGAAACAAATTTCATAAATTGTTATTCGACCACTTCAAAAATAATTTTACAAAGTCAATTCCAATATGATACCTTTGTTGCCTAGTAATCATGATAAAAGAATTTTACCTAGTGTTACTCCTTCATTTGTGTAGGTTCATGAACAAACAATTTCAAAGAAGGATGCAAGGAGAGTGCCTTATAAAAATGAACTTAAAGTCCCAATGGAGTTCTTACTAAAGGATTCCAAACTTGAAAAGTGTGATGACAAGTCGACAAAAGAGTTAGATTCGAGGATGAATCCTTTTCAAGAAAGAAAGAGTGATTCAAGATGAATTGCCTTTACTCTTTTAAGATCTATGCTTTAAAGATAACACCTAAGAATCCAAGACTTGATCATTCTAGGAAAGTAAGTATGTAAAGAGCTATATCTGTTAATGGAATCCATGAGGCTATTGAGCAACATCGTGTTTCGATGATAGCTTGGAGCATAAGAGGTGCCTTGCTAAAGGTGTTTGAGTCACTTTGGGTCCATAATCTTTATTATTTGGCTTTTGGGTCATTTTTGGGTCCAATTAGCATTTAGGGTCACTTTTGGGCTCAACTATAATAAATATCCTAGGCTATAAATAGATAGTCTTCTCCTAGAGTTAGGGTTAGATAATTTTGATGAAAATTAAACCTGAGAGTGTTTTAGAAATCTTGTTGGGAGCTTTGTATGTTTTGAGTAGAATATTGATTGTGAGGGTTCAATGTCCCTCTCGTTCTTCGTATGACTTATGTGCTTGTGTTGAATTTCAACACATACAAAGAGTCAATGCGTAGCAAAAAAATAAATATGAAGGTCCTTCAACCATTATTCTTCAAGTGTTGTGGACAATCACCTTTGTAAAAAATTTAATAAGAAAAGAGGGAAAGAAGAGACCTAAGAATCTTCTAGCCTATGCCTATCAAAAGTATGCCAGACTGATGGAGTCATAGGCATATTTATAGGTAGACTAGGGAATCTTAGGAAAATAAATTTAACCCTAAGAACTTTCATACTTATTTCTTTCCATCAAAGAAATACCATATATGCATAATTTGAATGAAAAGTAGTTGATTGATTTATTACTTTATTTGGGAGACAAGGTAAATTTATTACCAAATATATGTGGGTTTATAATACGTAATATTCTTACATTCTCCCACTTGACCCATATATCAAAATTAGACAATCCTTTATGAGTCACAATAAATAATATGACCATAAACGCATATTCACTCAACTTAACAGTTATCTGAAAATCACTTTTATCAAGAATATATTAATACAAGAATCATTACGGTCATGTTCTTAATCAAACACTTACTTCCATGTATTATAATGTATAATATGTTCTAAATAAAGTGTCCAACAACTTTATAAATGAGCTTAATATAAGTCATTCAGAGTCCAACTTTATTGGATCCATTGATCAATTTATAATACTTGAAAATAAAAAATGTACATTCAGGTATAATAAGAATGATAATGTCTAGACAAATTATTAGAGAATATAGCAAGACTACAATGAGTTACTAATTCCCATACGGGTCACATAATTCTTGAAAATATTAGTTGATAAACCTTTAGTCATAGGATCAACAACTATCAAAGTAGTACTAATATGTTTAAAACCCGCATCTTGCTTCTTGACACGATCTCTAACCATTAAATACTTTATGTCGATATTCTTACTTCAGCTTCCACTTTTATTATTCTTTGAAAAGAATACCACAACTAAATTATCATAAAGTAATCTCAATGGTCTCGCAGTAGAATTGACAACTTTAAGACCTAAAGTAAAGTTCTTCAACCATAATGCTTGCGATATAGCTTCATAGAATGCTATAAATTCAGCTTCCATTGTGGATGCTGCAATAATGGTTTGCTTAATACTTTTCTGAGATGCAATATCTCCAACAAGAAGAAAAATATATCCAGAAGTAGATTTACCACTGTCTTTCTATCCACCCAAATCGGAGACTGAATACCCAATGACTTTCAATGAGTAAGAATATTTGTATGTAAGATTAAGATCCTTGGTTCCTTGTAAATATCTCAAAACTCTTTTACCAGCTTTCCAATGATCAAGACCAGGATTACTTTCATATCTAACAAGCATCCTACTACAAAGTCAATATCAAGTTTAGTACAGATCTGTGCATATATAAGGCTCCCAACAAGTGAAACATATGGAATGTTTTTCATTTTCTCTTATTCCAATGCATTTTATGGTCATTGATTCTATAATAATTTGTTACCATTAATGATAGGTGTTGCTAGAGATGAACAATTCTTTATTTTGTATCTTTTCAAAATTCTTTCAATGTAGGCTCTTTGAGATAGTCCAAGCGATTGTTGAGATCTATCTATGTGAATCTCTATGGCAATGACATATAAGGCTTCACCCATATTCTTTATTTCAAAATTCTAGATAAGAAATTATTTTGTCTCATGTAATAACCCTAAATCATTACGAGCAAGTAAGATGTCCCCCATATATAGAACTAGGAAAATATATTTACTCTTACTTATCGTAATGTATATAAATTGATCAATGATATTCTCTATAAAACTAAATGAAGAAACAACCTTATGAAATTTAATATACCATTGGTAGGAAGTCTGTTTTAGTCCATAAATAGATTTATTCAACTTGCAAACAAAGTAACTTTCATCCTTATCACTAAATCCTTCAGGTTGACACATGTATACCTCTTCTTCAAGATCTTTATTTAGGAAAGTTATTTTCACATCCATTTGATGTATATCTAAATCAAAATAAGCTACTAATGCCATAATTATTCTTAATGAATCCTTCTTTGACATAGGAAAGAAAGTTTCATAGAAATTAATTCCTTCTTTTGGAGTGAAACTCCTGACTACAAGTCTAGATTTATATCCATTTAGATCCTATAATAGAGACTCCTTTTGGTAATTCAAGAAGATTCTAGACTTTATTATAGCCATAGATTCTATCTTTTGTTTCATAGCATAATACCAAAGCATAGAGTTTTCTCCACTCATGGCTTGTGAAAATGAACATGGATCATCTTTCAATCCAATGTTATAATCATACTCTTGAAGATATATGACATAGTCACTAGAAATTATTGGTCTACAAACTATTAAGGATCTACTTATTTCCACTTGCTTAGGTGCTCCTTCAATAATTAGTTCAGGTAAAGCAGGTTGTTCTTTATGTGGCTCATCAAGTGGTGGTGGCTCTTGAACTTGTTGCTCTTCAGGTAATTCATGAGATTTTAACTAATTTGCATTCAAGTTTTAGTATATTAAAATATGATAAGTGGTTTACTTATCTATTCTAGTTTCACCGCTTGAGTTGAACCACTCCCATTTACTTCATGTTCCTCATGGAATTTAGCATTTTTAGTCTAAAAAATATTAGGAGAATCAGAAAAATAGTAAAATCTAAATCCTTTAGATTTAATAGCATATACTATAAAGAAATCACTTATTATACGTTCATCCAACTTTCTTAAATATGAATTATAAATCTTCACTTCATTGGACATCCCCAAACGTGTAAGTGGCTAAAACTAGGTTTTTATCCTTTAAATAATTCAAAAGCTGTCTTGGAAAAAACTTGATTAAACCCTATTTAAAATATACACACCATTTTTTAAGGTTTCTGTAATACCCCAAGTTTTAAAGCTCTAAGCCCGTCAAAGGATAGGCCATTAAGTTAGTTTTCCAATGCTACAAGTTTCACCTTAATCCGATGTCGTGACAAAAAGTTATGAAAATTTCCCTAAGAGTCTGTTAGGCTGCTAGTGGTAACGATTTAGACAATGACTCGTAATCATACGTAATGAGTCATCGTGTGATATTTTGGTATCAACCGTAGTAAATCACTTTCTTCAAAATTAAACAAAAACTACACTTTTGGGCATAAGGATGAAAGATTATCCTTTTTCAAACCCTACATACCTAAATTTTCTTGACTTCTTGAAGCTCTAGAAGGTGAATTCTTGGGAGAAACCCTATTTCCTTATCCATTGAAACTGTAGAGGAGAATATGATTGTTAACTGATAAGATGAGGGATTAAATACCTATTTGATGATTTTTAATAGTTTTTGAGACCCAATACATATCCATAAAGGATTTGGGAACAACTTAAGGGTGTGAAAAGACACCTATGCCCTTAAAATATATTAACAATAGAGCAATTTGACGAATGGGGAGGGGGTTCACAGTGCTACCCCCATCATGGACCAGGAGGTTCGTAGTGTGACCCCTTAGGTGATGTTGGAGGTTTGCGGCATCGACCCCGGCATGGAGCCAAGATAGTATCCTATCGCGGGTGTCTTAACAGCATGGGGCTACCACAAAGTGTCCATTTCCTGATGCAAAGCCCTCTACTATATCTAGAAATAACCCCAACCCAACCAAACCCAATATTAGGTTCTTTATCTTCAATGGTATATCCTAAGGACTCATTTTAAGCACTCTTTAAGCATCAGAAAGGTCCGGGTGTCATAATCATCTCCCCTTTGGGATCGTTCATCCTCGAATGATGACTATCTAGAACAAATACTTGGGGGAAACATGAAGTGTTTCCGCACTAAGAATATAACTGGATGTATACTGATACTGGTACTCAAACAATAGAAGAATGCATAATATGATATGAAGAACAATAACTAGATGGCCTTAAAGAGAAAAAAATTGCTGAAGAGAGAAACTAATTACCATGAGTAGGGATTGAATTTGAGGAAAAAAGGTGAGGAGAATTGGTCATCATATTTTCATCATCTCCCCAAGTAGCACTTTCAATCAACTGGTTCTTCCAAAGAAATTTCATTAACGCTACATCCTTATTTCTTAGTCTTCGGACCTGTCTATCAAGAATTTCAACTAGGATTTCCTCATAGGACGAATTATCTTTGACTCCAATAATTTTTATGGGTACTACTAGGTAAGAGTCCCCAATACACCTTTTTAACATCAAAACATGGAAAACAGGGTGGATGACCGCTAGTTCTAGCTGAAGATCTAATTGATACTCCCCTCTCCAACCCGCTTTGCTATCTCATAAGGACCAATAAATTAGGGATAAGCTTCCCCTTCTCCCGAAATCTTGTTATTCCTTTCATGGGCAACACCTTCAAGAATACCCGATCACCCACTTCAAACTTTAGCTCTCTCCTTCTCACGTCTGCATATGATTTCTAGCAACTTTAAGCTGTTCTCAATATCTTATATATCAATTGGACTTTCTCCATCACTTTAAGAACAGAGTCCTATCCAATCAAGGCTGCTTCCCCAACCTCAAACCAACCTATATGTGACCTGTATCTATGCCCATACAATGCTTTGAATGGAGTCATCTGAATACTAGCATGATAACTATTATTGTAGGAAAACTCAATCAAAGGTAAATGATCATCCCATCTTTCTTTAAAGTCCGTCACGTATGATCTCAACATATCTACCAGTGTCTGAATTGTACACTCATCATGACCATTATTTTGTGGATGAAAGGCCGTACTAAGCTTTATCTTTGTACCAAGGCCTTTCTCAAATGATTGCCAAAGCTGGGAAGTGAACTACATGCCTCTGTCTGAAATAATGGACAAGGGTATCCCATAAAGCCTTACTAATTCTCAAATATAAATCTTGGCATAGTCCTCTTTTATATCTAAAGTCTTAACAGGCAAGAAATAGGTTGATTTTTTCATTCGATCGACTATAATCCAAATTGAATCATACTGACATCTAGTATGAGGCAACCCTGTAACGAAGTCCATATTGACTACCTCCAATGTCCTAGTTGGAATATTGATCTCTTGAAGCATACCACCAGGCCTCTGGTGTTTGACCTTAACCTACTGGTAATTAAGACACTTGGCTTCAAACTCTACTATGTCTCTCTTAATGCCATTCCACTAATATATTTCCCGCAAGTCATGGTATATCTTAGTATCACCAGGTGAATTGAATACTTTAAACTGTGATCCTCGGATATTATTCTTTCCTTCAACCCATCAACATTGGAAACACAAATACAACCCTAATATCAAAGTACCCCATCACCCCCTTGGGAGAAAACCTTAACCTTCTGATACTCTACTACTTCCAATATCTAGGCAAGTATGGGATCGCTACTCTATTTCGCCTTCACCTTTACTACTAAGGATGATTCTGAATCGTTCTGGACTACTACTCTCCAATCATCCATATCGAGTAAACACACTCCTAAATAGGCTAGTATGTCCACTTCTTTGGCCAACTTCCATTCTTCTTTCTCCACATGAGCCGTACTTCCAATAGACATCCTACTCAGCACATCTGTCATTATATTTGCCTTCCCTGGGTGGTGAGTACATTCATATCATAATCTTTCAACAACCCAACCATCTTCTCTAATAAAGATTCAACTTTTTTTGCAAAAATACATGCTGAAGACTCTTATAATCTGTGAAAACGTTAACATGCACACCATATAGATAATGCCTCCAAATCTTCTAAGCAAACACCACAATAGCTAACTCTAAATCATGGATTGTGTAGTTCTTCTTATGGTCTTTAAGTTGTATAGAGGCATAAGATATCACCTTCCCATTTTATATCAAAACACAACCTAACCCAACTCTAGAAGCATTGCAATACACCACAAATCCATCCAACCCTTCTAGCAAAGCTAACACTAGAGTCGAAGTTAACCTATACTTGAACTCATGGAAACTCTTCTCATATCTATCTGGCCAATTAAACTTCACTTTCTTTTGCATCAATCTAGTCAATGGTGCAGCTATTGAAGAGAACCTTTCAACAAACCTCCTATAATAACTAGTTATACCTAAAAAGCTCTGAATGTCGGATAGAGTAATAGGCCTAGGCAATTGCTTCACTGCATTAGTCTTCTGAGTGTCTACATAAATACAAGCCCCTAAAATTGCATGCCCTAAAATTTAACAAACTCCAACCAAAATTCACACTTACTAAACTTTGCATAAAGCTGACGATCCTTATGGGTCAACAACACTATCCTTAAATAGTCTGCATGTTCCTCCTCTCTTCAAGAATATACAAGTATATCATCCATAAAAACAATGACAAACATGTCCAAGTACTTCTTGTAAACCCTATTTATAAAATCCATAAAATCTACAAGAGCATTTGTTAGTCCGAATGGCATAAACACAAACTCAAAATGATCATATCGGGTTCTAAAAGCTGTCTTTGGAATATCGTGCTCTCTGACCTTTAACTGGTGATACCTTGATCTGAGATTAATCTTTAAAAACTAGCGAGTGCCCTGAAGATGATCAAATAAATCATCAATCCTAGGAATAGGGTACTTATTCTTGATGGCGTCCTTATAAACTGTCGAGTAGTTTATACACATTCTAAGAGTGTCATTTTTGTTGCACAGGAATAGAACTGGAGCACCCCATGGGGAAATACTAGGTCTGATAAACCCCTTATATAAGAGGTCCTTAAGTTTCTTTTTCAATTCCTTAATCTCGGTTGGAGCCATACGATATGGAGGAATGGAGATAGGATTGGTATCAGGAAGGAGATCAATATCAAACTCTCTTTCTCTGTCGATCTTGACACCCAATTTTGGCTCTCCATACTTAAAATTAACGTATTTAGGTTCCCTAACAATTAAATGGCACAATATGCAATTTTCACATATTTTTTGCAATTGTTAATAAATTGTTGATAATCATCATTATTTTAGGCTTTTTACTCATTTATTGTCATATTTTAATTTTAAATAATTTATTGATAATTATCTTTAATTTCGTAAATTTTAAAATTTTTTATCAGTTTATTATTCTTTTAATATTTTTGCACAGTCATTTGCATACGTACAAAGCACAACACTGTAATTTTTACTGCATAGTATAATTTTAATTATTTATAACATAATATATTTTTTTAATTTGTTGTTTATATTCTTCTGTAATTATACATCGGCATTCATAGTTTTGTATATTATTTAATACGACTTACAAATATGAGTCGATTTAATTATTTTAATACAGAGAGTAACAAATTAGCCAGGTCAAGTCTCATCACGTTTATGACATTTGACTTTTCTTTTATCTACAACCCAAATTTAAGGGATGTGTTAAAAAAAAAGTAAATTTGATATCTTTTTTTAATTATTATTTTTTATTTTTAAATACTAACACACATACACACACAACACACACAAACACACACAAACACACACAGAGAGCTCTCATCTCATGCTCTCTCTCTCTTTTTTATTCACTACCAAAGGGCAGATCACCGCCTTACTGCCACCAGTCAAAGCACCAGAGTCCCACATCCTCCACCATTACCGTGCGCCTATCACTCTTCTCCACCGTAGGCAAACCCAACAAAAATAATGGTCGTCGCTACTCCGGCCGACAACAACAACTCCGTCCAAAAGCTACCAAAACTCCAACTATTTTAGCTTCCCAAAGTCGAACTAGATCTGCCGGCGACCTCACCGGCAGAAACCGTCAGACGCGCCTCACTTTTCCTCTTCTTTTTGCCTCTGTTCACTGAAAAATTGGCCAAATCTGGCCGCTTTTTCATTGTTCAGCGTTGCTCCGACAAGCGTCATTGAAGCAACACCACCATGAAGATGCCGCTGCTGCTTTGGGGTATTTTCCCTTTTATGATATTAGTGTTTTAGATCTAGTCGAAAGAGACCATCACTGCATATATTTTTGCTATGATTTATTGATTGATGTTGGTTCTGTTATTTTTGACTTCTCCGATGAACATCATTAATTCAAAATTCATTTATTATTGTTTTGGAGGATTGTTGCCATACTTTTACGTACTAGTTTTTGATATTGGATTGGTTCTTGTTTTGTCCATATGTTGATGGCTTTGTCAATTGGTCCTGTCTAGTTCCATTATTGTAGTTGCAAATTTGGGATCGTTTATCCCTTTGATTTGTGAATGTGCTTGACTGATAACAAACAGATACTACATGATTATGGCCAATGAAATTATCTCTCCATCGGATATTTGAGGCTACCCCATTACAAAGACAAACTTTATTTTATCAAAGTTATTATTTTATTTTAAGGTCCGACACTTGGCCAATGAAATTATCTCTCCGTTAGAATATTTGAGGCCACCCCATTACAAAAGACGAATTTTATTTTATCAAAGTTATTATTTTATATTAGGGGCCGACACTGGGCCGATGAAGAAATTTTTCATTGATTTTTGAGGCCTGCACAAATAAAAGATGAATATTACATAAACAAATATGTAATAAAAATAAATAAGTTTGGGCGATGACGAAATTCTTATAACAATGCAAAAGTTTTATGATTCGAATTTTGACAAGACGAGTTAGGACGACTAATAAATTGAGCAACCATTTCGTAGCCATGACATACCTAAAATCTGATTCGAGCTTCTTTCCTAAATCAAGTGCAAATAAGAATTTTGCCTCAACATACATTAAGGCCAAGTTCTAGATCAACAATATAATACAATAAATTAAAATAAAGTTAACCACACAATGCATATGAAATGATGAGGTTGGTTTCGTTCTTGTTTTAGATATATGCAAGAGAATTTTTAAGCGTTACTCAAGTGTGATAAAAGGTACCAAAAGAATCTATGGTTTATCATGAAATCGATCCTTTACATCATACCAGTTTTTTCTTTCTCATGCACACTTCTAACTGTATTGGTACTAACTAAGTAAAAATTTATTATTTTTTCTAAAAGAATGGAACCGAACCCACACAACACATACAAACACACGTAGAGCACACACACAGAGCTCTCATCTCATGTTCTCTCCTTTCTCTTCACTGCCAAAGGGTAGATCATCGCCCTACTACTATCGGTCAACGCACCAGAGTCCCACGTCCACTACCATCACCACACGCTGATCACTCTTCTCCGCCGCCAGAAAACCCAACAAAAACCATGGTCTCCGCTGCTCTGGCCGATAGTAATAACTCCGACCAACAACTACCAAAACTCCACTAGTTTTAACCACCTAAAGCCAAATCAGATCTGCCAGTGACCTCAACGGCATAAACCGCCAGACGCGCCTTATTTTTCCTCCTCTTTTTGCTACTATTCACTCTAAAATTTGCCAGATCTGGCCATTTTTCCATTTTTCGACGTTGCTACGACAAACTTCGTTGAAGCAACGCCACCATAAAGATGTCACCGATACTTTGGGGCCTTTTCCATTTTATAATATTAGTGTGGTAGATCTAGCCGAAAGAGGCCATCGCCGCATATAGTTTTACTGTGATTTATTGATTGATGTTGGTTCCGTTATTTTTGACTTCTCCAATGAACATCATTGTTTCAAAATTCATTTATTATTGTTTTGCTGATTGTTGCCATACTTTTACATACTAATTTTAATAATGGATTGGTTCTTGTTTTGTCTATATGTTGATGGCTTTGTCAATTGGTCCTGTCTAGTTTCATTATTGTAGTTACAAATTTGGGACTGTTTATTCCTTTGATTTGTGAATGTGCTTAACTGATGACAAACAGATACTACATGATTATGGCCAGTGAAATTATCTCTCCTATTAAATATTTGAGGCCATCCATTATAAAGATGAAATTTATTTTATCAAAGTTGTTATTTTATATTAAGAGCTGACACTTGGCCAATGAAATTATCTCTCCGTCTGAATATTTGAGGTCACCCCATTACAAAAGAAAGATTTTATTTTATCAAAGTTATTATCTTATATCAAGGGCCGACACTTGGCCAATGAAGAAATTTTTCATCGATTTTTGAGGCCTGCATAAATAAAAGAAGGATATTCCGTATACAAATACGTAATAAAAATAAATAAACTTGGGCGATGACAAAATTTTTATAACGCAAAAGTTTTATGATTCATATTTTAGAAAGACGATTTATGACGGATAATAAATTGAGCAACCATTTCATAGCCATGACGTACCTAAAATCTAATCTGAGCCCACACTTATAATGAAAATTCTATTTTTATATATACATATACACACATGATTTTTATTTTATTTTGATAATTATTTATTTTTTACTAATCTTTCTACCGTAAATATTTGTACAGGTTCTCAAAAATACATATCGTAAAGGGCATTCAAGAAAGGAGTGAATTTTGTATTTATATCTTTTTAATATTCTTGTAATTGTACAAAATATTAATTGTAGTGAAATATTTATTTTTGGGGTGTTGGGCGGGATGTTTTTACTTACATAGTACCCATCACGCGTTTAGGCAAATTTAGGCCGTTAATATTTATGTTAAAATTGATTTAAATATTTAATCAAATAATTCATACTTTTTACACTAAAGAATATTATGTAATCTTTTTCTTTAAAACAAGTTTTTCTTTATTCAATCTTTTCTTTTCATACATGTTTTTATATACTTTCGTTTATCTTAATACACTTCTTATACACATAATTTATGAAAGGGCTGACTTTATTGCAAACCATAGTTTCTTTTGGTACCTTTATCACACTTGAGAAATGCTTGAAAATTCTCTTGCATATATCTAAAACAAGAACGAAACTAAACTCATCGTTTCATGTGCATTGTGTGGTTAGCTTTATTTTAATTCATCACATTGCATTGTTGATCTAGAACTTGACCTTAATGTATGTTGAGGCAAAATTCTGAGTTGCATTTGATTTAGGAAAGGATTGTAGGCCTTCTTTGGATCGATTGAGCCTTTTACAGCCTACCAAATGACATTGATCCGTAACATTTCCTCTTTTGAGCCTAGAACCTTTTCTTTGGACAAGTGTATGAGCTTATACCTTTTTGAGTGCTTACAGGTACTATCCCTCTCTTGGCCTTACCTCCTTGAGCGTACTAAAACGTGTAAATTATGGACGAAGATTCAAGATCAAAGACGCAAAATACAAAGGATATATTATCCCAAATGAAAAAATAAAAAATGACTTCAAAAGGAGAAAAAAAACCCCACAAAAAAATATAGTTTCTTGAAAAAAGGGGGAGGGGAAACTCCAATACAAAATTCAAAATATGTCGAAGCAAATACAAAATAAGAGGCAACGAAATGCAATTAAGAAGATCACACATCAAAGCGCAGTAAATATTGAAAGCACAAATGCAGTGCAATGCTCATTGAGGAATTAGTCACTTTTAACCCAACTATTATCCTACCCGTCCCCAAGCCCACATTACAAGCCAATAACAAGTCTTGTAGGATCCTATTCCAAGTGTTCTCACATTAGTGGATACTTATATGAAGGTCAAGCCTATGGTATCACAGTTGTATATCTTGAATTCCATTCTGGGTGTGAGTGTATTTCTTGAGACATCCCTAAATTCAAAAGAAAATTACTCAAATATGTGTGAAATGAGACTTTCTTTTCGAAGAGGGCACTTGAAAGATGAGAATACGCATAGTTCAAAATCTTTTTTTGAAGCAAGACGAGCAAATCTTGTTGATACTTAGGCGTGTCCAAGATACCACTTGAAACTATAGGTGTTACCCTAAAGTCGATCTCGGTTAGTTGGGAAGGAGATGGAGAAATTCTTATGCACACTACTAATTATTGGTAGCAATTGAAATCAAGACACGATCATGTCTTCTTCATCTTTCAACACTTTTTATCAAGAAAATATAAAATTTCTTTCTTTTTTTAAGATACCCACTTTCACATACATGCATTTTCTTACCTTTTATTCAAGGTGCTCACTTTACATATATGCATTTTTTACTTTTGATTCAAGGTAAATATGGGCATTTGACTTTTTCTTTCAAGCACATATATTTAATATCGATATTTTATTCTTTTTGTCAGGCACTCATTTTGAGTATTTTTTTATAGTCTTACCATTGGAGAGGCTATTAGAGTTCAGCCGCATCACTAGTTTAGGGTCTTTGTCTTCGTAGGCAATCGAAGATGATAATAAACATCAGCGTCCATAAGAAATTGGAGATACCATGCATCAAGTCTTCATAGATAATTGATGACTTCATTCATTCTCAAGTCCCCGCATACAGTCAGGAGACGTCATCCATTTTTTCAAGACTTTTCTTTTTTCAAAGAGACAGTGTTAGCCATAGATCATACTCTGGGGAAAGTTTTGAGAACTGCCTTAAAATTTATCCTATTTTTCTTATTTCGAACCACATTGACCTGATTCTCATAACATTCGAGATATGTAGGAAGCTCTATGTAGAGTTCGATCATCACAACCCCATAATCATTCTTTCTTCCTAGCAAGTGTGCATTCTTGCATTCTCCAGCATCTCAAAGCTCGATACTTGGACAATTTTAAAAGCAGTATCGAGAATATATGAATACTTTCATCTTCAAATAATTCTTTACTCAATAATTATTTTTATAGAGATTTGTCGAACCTAAAATAGGATAATTGAGTCAATCTGTACTCCAACATAACTGTTATGCATTTTTTATTCAATAAAATATTTATGCTTTCTTGCCTTTACTTGCACATATCACACTTCATTTATTTCTTTTTGCGCTGCATGCTATCTTTGTCTTTACTTGCACACATCGCAATGCATTTATTTTATCATTTGTTATTTAAGCATTGTATGTTTTCCTTGCCTTTACTTGCACATCTCGTAATGCTTTTATGTTATTATTTAAGGATTATATTTCTTTTACCTTTGCCTACACATACCGCAATGCATTTTTTATCATTTAAGCACTGTATTTCATCTTTACCTTTATTTGCATGGATCGCAATGCATTTATTTTATCATTTAAGCATCACACTTTCTCATTGTCTTTACTTGCATGGACTATAATGCATTTATTTTTATAGTTTAAGCATTATATTCTATCTTTGTCTTTAGTTGCACACATTGCAATGCATTCATTTCATTATTTAAGCACTGCATGTTATCTTTGCCTTTGCTGGCGTATATCACAATACATTTATTTTCTTGTTTAAGAACTGCACGCACATATCACAATGCATTTATTTTATTATTTAAGCATTGCATGTCATATTTGCCTTTACTGACAACATATCACAATGCATTTATTTGTCATTTAAGCATCACATTTTATTCTTACCCTTACTTGCACGTATCGCAATGTATTTATTTATTTTATAATTTAAGCACCGCTTGTCATTCCTGCCTTTACTTGCACTTATCACAGTGCATGTATTTTATCATTTCAGTATCGCATGCCATTCTTGCCTTTATCGGTGCATATTGTTATGCATTTAAGCATTGCACGCACATAAAATAATGCATTTATTTTATCATTTAGGCGTTGCTATCTCGAAAATATTTCAATGAATTTATTTTATCATTTAAGCACTGCACACATATATTGCAATGTATTCTATTATTTAAGCACTTCATGCCTCGCAAAATCACAAAGCATTTATGTTATTGTTTAAGCACTGCATGTCATCTTTGTCTTTACTGGCACATATCGCAATGCATTTATTTTAAGCTTTGCACGCATATATCACAATGCATTTACTTATCATTTAGGTACTGCATGCCTCGCAAATATCGCAATGTATTTGTTTTATTATTTGAGCACTACATGCTATCTTGGACTTTTCTTGCACATATCATAATGCATTTGTTTTATAATTTAAGCACTGCATGTTATCTTTACATTTATTTGCACACCACAATGCATTTATTTGTTATTTAAGCACTGGATGTTTGTCTTTACCTGCACATATCGGAATGCGCTTATTTTATCATTTAAGCACTAGATGTTATCTTTGCTTGTACCATTTTTTTTCTTATTTAGTTAAGCACTGCATGCTATCTTTGATATGTAAAAAGAGAGAAAAAATTGAAAAAGAAAAAGAAAAAAAATTCACTTTAATTTTTTCTAAGTTTTTGCAAGCATGAATTGGGTTTGTCCACCCGAAAATAGGACATTTTGGGTTAGTCTGCCCTCTAATAAGATCTTTATGTGTGTTTGTCTTCAGTTGAATATTTTTCTTATCTTTATTTAAAATCTTGCAATTCCTTTATTTATTTATTTTTACATTAGTTACGCACTACATGTCATTTTTTTTTAAAATCAAGCTTAGTTATTTGTTTGTCTACTAGTTTTCAATTTTATAAATTTTGCAAGCATAGAATTTGAGGATACATTGGGTTTGTCCATCCCAAAGTAGGACATATTTGGATAGTCTTTGTACTATGCCTGACTTGATCCTCATGCAACTCGAAATATGTAAGCAACTCCAAATTGGAGTTTGCTTGAATTTTATCAAAAATAATTTTTCGTCGAGCAAAATTGGCTACACGTCAACGTTTTCGTTTGAAGACTTCTATAAAAGGTATCCCAGGTAGATCCTCTAGGGAGACCTCTAAAAATTCAGTGACTACATAGACTGAATGAATTTTTTGGGCTTCATACTTGGTGTATTAAACTCGAACTAGGTAGTAGATACACCCTTTTGATATTATCTTTCTAGCTTTAAGATAAGAGATGAAATGATCTTTGGGAGATATGAACTACCCTTCCACTCGAGGACCGACTTATTAGGAAACTAAAACTGTACTACTCGAGTGCAATAGTTGACCAATGCATCGCATGAATGGAGCCAATCCATGCCCAAAACAACATCAAAATCTATCATCTCTAGGTCTATTAAATTAGCAATTATGGCCCTATAAAGGACTGTAATAGCGCACTTTCTGTATATTCGTCTAACAATAACTGGCTCACCCACTTGACTATACAATGAGAAAGGTTTAGAAAGATTTTTGGTACTCACTCCAAAATTTATAGAAACAAGTAGGGTCATAAAAGAGAGTTTTGACCCTAGGTCTGGTGATAGATAAACATAAAGGTGAAAGACACAGAGCATACCAGTGATAACTTCTAGGGAGATCTCCTACTCCTGATAGTATGGTATAGCATAAATCAATTCTGACATTGGCCGCCACCTATACTGGATGATGCACCTTGCTGTGGAGCTAGACGACCTGACTGCACTACTAAATTTGTGGATTGAGCCTGAGGACGAGCATCTCTACTTCTTTGCTTAGCATAAGGACATTATTTAACCCTGTATCCCATCTTACCACAACCATAACAACCACCTCTACCCATCAAGAACTCTCTTGAGTGATTCTACCCACACTTGGTGAATATTAGATTAGTCCTTCCCCTAAAAACACTACCTTGAGACCTAGTAGCTGGTTCCCTTCCTCACTGTGCCTAATTAGTCTTGGGAACAAGTGCTGATGAGTGATTTTGAAACTAAGAGAAACTTTCCCCTCCAGATCTTTGTTGATTAGAGTAACTTTCCCCTCTAGATGTTTGTTGATTATACTCAAACTATCTAGTCCTATCTTTTTTGTTATTCATCTCTCATTCCTTTAACTTTTCCACCTTAATCTATTAAGCATGCGTCATCATACAAGCAATGTCCGTATCCCTAATCAACATGGCCATCCTATACTCCTTAACCATCAAATCAAACACACCAGTAACAAACTTACTTATTTGAGCTCTAGAATCTAGCAACAGTAATGGTGCAAACTTAGCTAGTTGAGTAAACTTGAGGCAATACTCCTTAACCGACATAAAGCCCTGCCTCAGATTCATAAACCCCTTTACCCTAGTATCCCTCATCTCAGAGGAAAGAACCTATCCAAGAATATAGTTTGAAACATATCCCAACCCATAGGATCTGTATTCTCACCTCTACCATCCTTCCACATAGTAATCCAATCATGAGCGGCATACTTCAATTGATAAGAAGCCAATTCCACACTTTTCTCCTTAATAACAAGCCTAATTTGAGTAATCTTTTTCATCTTTTTCACCTCATCAATTTTGACCCAAAGAATTTAGGCGGGTTTATCCTCATAAACTCCCAAATTTTAGTTGCAACCAAGTTATATTCTACTGAAGTAGGATTGATACTAGTTGGTTTCTTGAACATTCGCAGTCACAGCCTGATCTAACATTGTGAATATAGCCCGAAATTCAGCTTAAGAAGTATTTTTATTTAAAGGGACTGCAGGTGGTAATAGGGCTGGCAATCCCCATTTCTGCGTATGTAAGCTCTGCGAGGAGGCATTATCTGTCATGTGAAGAATGAATTATATAGAGAAAACCTCAAAGAACTATAGAGATCATGAAAGAAAAGACCATTCCTAATATATCCCGTAGCCTCTCACTCATAAGTGTGGCGCGCTTTACATCCATGATCAAGCCTCTACGTAATATGGCTTGTTAGAATCCCTAAGACTCTTTAAAATATTTGGATTTGATACCAAGTTTGAAATGTCCCAAAGGTACCCCCTGGACGTCACACGGTTCTTAAGACTATGAATAGCCTATTCTAACCCTTGTTATCTACCCAACACTAGACTCTTGTAGATGTAAACTTAAAACATGAGCAAAAACTAAAGAAAATTTAAAACAGAATTCAAACACTTGAATAATCTTAATTAAAACGTTGAAACTTAATAACCTTTAAAAATTTGTGAAAAGCCAAAAGAAACATAATCTGACTAGTCCTGACACACCTCTAATAACTGACTGAAGATCCATTAGGACAGACCCCACCTAACCCAAAATACAAGATAAACAACTAAAATAACAACACTAAACATCTGAAATCATCATAAAATGGGCCCTCGAACTAAGAGAACTTACCAACTGTCTGAATGTAAAAATAGTGCTTATGGTCAATCGGGTTGCTAGGGACGAACACCAGAACCTACATTATGAAACAATGTAGCATATAGACATATATATGGTTCAGTACTTCTATAATGTACTGAGTATATGGGAGTGAATGCAATAAGTAAAAACTTAAACTAAACATACTTTCAAAACATGCATACTAAGTGTAAAAAGGACTTACCTCTATCATGAATAAAATTGAAAATTTGAATATCATAAAAAAAGAATAATAAAGCATAGTCTGATAAGCTTAGTGAGATATTACACTTAGTTTCTAAAATTTTTACTTTTTGTGCTTCTTTATGGGTGATTCTTATAACCAACAAAACCATGTGAGCTATCATAGAGTCCAATGTCATAACCATATTGAGGAGAGTTGTTCTACCCTTGCCATTAGAATAGAACCTTAACTTAGAATGATTATTAAGCTTAGCCCATATTAGGTAAAGGATGGCGATGAGTAGTTATTTTACCACTCATTTGCACTCACCATTCATGCATATTACCTTGTTTTGAATGAATAAATAAAAAATAATTATGATTAAATACACTAATATCCATATTTTGTAGGCACAGAGTTGATGATATAGAAAGATGTGGGCTGGAGCTGAAAATGATCAAAAGGAAGCAAAAAAGTGCATATGAAGACCTGGAGTAGAAAAGGCCTTAGTTATAGGGGTCGCAATCTGAGGACCGCGATCGCAGTACTTCAAGCAAGTCAACAAGCAACAATCACATAAGTCAATCGTAGTCCCGATAATGTCGTTGCTGCAGAGCCTAAGCGATCGCGGCCTAGCAAAATAAGGCATCATAGGGGCAGAAATGGAAATGCATATCGCTGATCCCAAATTAGAAAAAAAGAAGAATCAAACCCTATTATTCACCATATTCCATCTTTCCCAATTTTTAGACATTGTTCTAGAGTTTGTAGCCTCCATTCTTGGAGAAGAAAATATTGTATAAATTTTGGGTGAGGAATATTTTGGAGTCACTTCCAAGTGAAGAATTAGTGAACTCCCATTGAAGATTTATTGGATCGCATAGTTTAAAGTAATATTCACTTAAGATTTTCTCAAATCAAATCAATGGAGATTTTGGGTAAAATCTTTACTTATTTATCTTATGAGTAACTAGTTTATCCTCTTGGGATTATGCTAGAATGAGGTGTGAATATATGCGGGATGTGATTTGTTTGTGTAATTACTAGTTTGTGGTATTGGATTCTACTATTGCTTGAATAAATAAATTGGGATTTATGGGTGAAAGCCCCAAATACCCAAATGGGTTTGATGGATGAAAATCTCAAGCTCTTGAAAGCTCAAACCATCCTTGAAAGAGGGTTTTGGGTGAACTTTAGGAACCCTTATCATCCTTGAGAGAGGAATATGGGAACAAAGGCAATAATAGATAATTTATGAGCATGGTTGACTAATTTTCACTATCTTAGACATAAGGGTAATTTTGAAGTTAACTATACTTAGGGCACTATCCTAGAAATAGGGGTGTCTAATTGAGGTATTAGGTGACTTTGATTGAAGCACTCATTAGGTACTCAAAAGGGTCAATGAGTCACACCCTTGGGGTTTTGTTGATGAACTATCCTCAAGGATTTATAACCTAGCCTACCACACCACCAACACTTAAAATTTGCATCAAATTATCACACACTTATACATATGTTGCCCCTAGGAAAGCATAATCCCAAGATTTGTGCTTAATTGCCTAGACTCTAATTATTCACACCTTGAATTTATACTAGAAATCCCAAAATAAAATATTATTTGATATCTTTCAACCCTTCTATTTTTATCTTTTTGTACAATTGGTTTGAATTTAGCTACTATCTCCAGTTCTAAACTAATTTAGTCTCCACTAACATTGTTCCTCATAGATTCGACCCCAACTCCAAAGTTGGGTAAATATATTGACGATGATTGCCTTTCACTTAAATTGACGTATAAGTTAAGCGTTATAAAAAATGGTACCTTTGTTGGGGAACAATTTGGCGTATTGAGTTAGTTTAGAATCTAGCTTACTTTCTTGAGTTCAAACTTGTATATATTTGTTCATGATTTTCTTTTGTTTCTTTTGTTAGGTAGATTTTTGTTTTTATTTTTCTTTTCTCTATGGCATCTTACAACAAATATGATTTTTCTAGTTGGAAGTCCTATCTTGATGATCCATGTCCATATTGTGATGGACCCCACTTTAGAAGAGCTTGTACATATGCTCCTCGAAGAGATATGGAAATACCATCTCGATCCTATTGGGAGTATAATTGTTCTATGTGTGGTGGTTGAGATAGACGTTGGAGTGATTGCCTAAATTCCCCTCCCCTTATTATGCTAATCGAGTTGTTAGTTCTTCTTATGAGTCTGATTGGTCTTATAATGAGACAAAGAAAGAGCAATATATTGGATCCAATAGTTTTGAGGCAATGCTTCAAACTATTTTGGATAGGGTATCTAAAATGGGGGAGAATATATAAGACATACACCAATCTAATAAGGCATTTGGAAGGGAGATTATCAAGATGGAGGAAGTGGACATGGATATAAAACTTGTAAATACCACTAATTTGCTCATTTCCCAAGAGAAGGCTAATCAAGAAGAGAAACCAAGCTATGATAATAATCTTGGTAGTGAAAAATCCTTGGTGATTTCCCAATCAACCGAATTAAAGGATGTTGAAGATGACAAAATAAATAAAGTGGTACTAGAGTCTAATTAAGAAGCCAAGCAAATCCCTTATGATGACTCTGACTATTTCGGGGTGAAAGTGCTAATAAGGAAACGATTCCAAAATTTAGGGATAGACCTCATTCAAACCACTTTTCAACATTGTACCTAGGGTATGTGATGAGAATTCATTCACCTAGACGAATGATTGATTATGGGGAGAAGGGTACGATTCCTACATTTTGGGATTTGACATTCCAAAAGAGCACATAGAAGCCCCACCATAAATGGCCAGGGAATTCAACTTCCAATGCACAGATAGTGGTCTATTGATGTGCTCACCTTTACCCAAGGAGCCAAATTGCAAAGTCGATGTGAAATTGGGTAAAAGGTTCAAAGGTTCAAGTCCTCAAAATGGCAAGACAGAAGCTCCATCACCCTTTTCTCACATTTTCAAAGCTTCATCTTGGAAGATCTGAATCTTCTATCCCTCTGCCTCTCATTTCATAGTGAACTAAAGTTGGGAAGGAAATTTAAATATTCTAAGTGAAAGCAGAAAAGAAAGTAGAAGAGGCATCGTGCTAAGACGTTAAACTAAGTTCTTAATGAGAGGCACCCAATCAAGCCACGAACAGTGGCCCGTATCCTTTTATTTTATGCATGATAGAGTAGATTTAATTTTTACATTTATTTATGCATAATCCATGACAAGGTAGTGTAATAAGGAATTTTGATTAAAATTGAAAAATAAAACTATGAACTTGGCATGTTTGGACTGAATAGAGGAGTGCAAGAGACTTGATTTTTGGTATCAGTTACCATTATCGTGGCCTGTGTCTATGGATCGTGGAGGCCGCGTGCCTTCGATCACAGAACTAGGATCACGATCGTTGTTGAATCATCTTAAAAGACTATTTGACTGCCATTTCTCTACACGTTCCTTTTACAAATTCTCTCAAACTCTTTCAAATTTTTTGGCATTGTGTAAAGTATCCAAGTGTTATTTCAATTTATTTGCATCATCAAACTTGGTATGTTGTCTCAATTCCCTTATTTTTAATGAAATTGCATGCTTAGAACTTATGGTTTAGGGAAAGGCTTGAAGTATTATTTTCAATACAAAAGGAATGTTTGATTATGAGTATTGTGGTGATTATCTATTGTAGTCAATGTACACACCAATGGGGAAGTATTGTGTATCCATAATTAGGCTTAAAATTGTAGACCTTGACATGTACACCATGTGTTTGATTCAATGTCCCAATGAGTTCAATATGAATTCCTCCAAGTTTGGGGATATGATCACGCATCCTAGGCTTAAGTTCTCTAATTATGATGTTTATTTGCCTAGTTGGAACACAAAGTTGGGGTTAAAATTATGTGTTTTGAGTGTTATACAAACTGTTTACTATGGTCTCAGGTACCACGATCGCTGTCATTGGTCTATAATTGCCCTACCTGAGGGTAGTGTCTGCAGAAACCAAAATTTCTACACAACTATTTCTCACCCCATAACCTTCTATAACACTACCACATAAGTTTGTTTGATCAATCTCACATGCTTTTGGGTATGGTAATGCTAATGATGGTCTGTAATGTATTCCTTACAGGTATTAAGCCATAAAAATGTGAGATTTTGACAACACCAGGTTCGTGGCCGCTCAATGGCAAAACCTCTACTATGCTGACTTGCCTAGGACAAATTAAGTCCTTGAGAGAGGTATTTTCCTTAATAAAATAGAAGAGAAGCTCCCAGCATTCCATGCCCGACTCACTGCTATCGAGTGGATTTGCTTTGCCTTGGACCCCTGCTATGTCAATGAACATTAGGCGCCTGAGTTCTATGCAAGACTTAGTGTAGTTTCTCTCACAAATCCAGTGATGACGATTTAAGGTATGCAAGTGAACTTCACAGAAGAGAGGATCAATGAGGTGTATGGGCTCCTAGATGCTGACATGGAGAAGTTTCTTATAAAAACATGCGAGCCAGGGACTTGGATGGCAAACATTCTATGTCCTAACTAAGAGGTTCCTTGGGCCACCACCAAGAAAGACATTTTGATGAATGATTTCATAGCCGAGGCTAGGCTATGGTTGAATATCATCTATAGCAGAGTCTCGCCACACACTCACATGACCATTGTCACAAATATGCGTGCTTTGATGGTGTCTTGTATCCTATCTGGCATTACCCTGAATATGGGTGAGATGTTTTTATTAGAATGGATGTACTTCAAGAATCATAGAGGTACACATATTCTCTTTCCTTCCCTTATCATAGAGCTATGAAGGAGGGCGCAGGTAGAGGAATATACAGCAGATACCTAGGCTCTCCCAGGCCTCCACTTTTTCTTACTCAAATTCCAGGCTTAGGGCGCCCTAGGTTAGAGCAATAAAATAAAGGTGGACTTAGGCAAGTCGACCCAAGAGGACATAAACTCTTGTAGACCTTCATCAACCAACCCCTTCGATGACATCTCAGGTCAGATGCAGGTGGTTAGGGAGCTATTGTATAGATTGAATCAAGGATTGGGAGAGACCTCCACCGCTGGCCATTCATATGTAGCTCAGTCAGATTATGAGATATACTGGAAGGAGGAAAAAAGCAAGGAGCCACAATTACCAACTTGGAGAGAGATTATTCAATCTTGGTTGTATCACACAAAGACCTCAAGGATTTGTATGAGAAGATGGTAAAGAGAGAGAAGAAGAGAGATAAAATCTTTAAAAAGTTATGGAAAGGGGTAAAGGGAATCTTTAAGGTGCTCAAACCCAATGATCGACTGCCTTCGTGTAGGTTGGAAAATGATAATGAGGCCCATATCAATTCGTTAGCTGATAATGCCAGTGGTGATGGTGCAGAGTCAGCAGGAGAGGACATCTCCTGATGCAGCTTCTGGAAGACCCCTTTTACCCTTGCTTTATTGCACATGCGGTGAGGATACTGCTTTTCTTTTAGTTGGGGTACCCTCGAATTTGTATTGTTTTGATTGTTGCTAGATGTTTTTATAATTGTTTTGAATGACATTTTGGAAACCGTTTTATTATGTTTTGGGATGCCATAGGTTTGCACTCTTATGGTGCCCATATTTTTCATGGATTATCATATGGCTTTGTTTTAGTTTTCTTTTTAACTTTAGTTTTGTTTGATTATGATGATGCATAACGAGCCTTGCCCTATGCTATACTGAGTGACGACATTCTTAAGGGTAAAGAATTATGTTTTGGGTTTTGAACTAGAGATGTAAGGAAATTCTGAGTACCCATGGCATCTAAGTCATTAATGTAAGGGAAGTCTGACTACCTGTGGTATTATAAATTTAGGGTCCCATTGTGCACCATTGGTGAAGTCTGAGTAGCCATATGGTTGGTTTTACCATATTGAGCCAAAATGTAAGTCTAAGGCTTTGGTTGTAGCCATAAGTTGGCAAATTGAATGTGGTGCTAATGCAAAACAAACAAACCCCTCCGTCTAAAATTTTTCAAAAACTCAAGGGGCATGAATGTGAGCAACTTTGTAATAATACTTTTTCTCTTTTATATGGCTCCGCAAATTTTTGACTTGTAAATAGCGATAGATATCCAATTTTGTCTCTATCGGGAGGGACAATTGAGCCTCCTTAGCGAAGTTTGCATGCCATAAGTGGTGAGTAAATTGTCTTCATCTCTAGTGTAAGTGTGTTATCTAGAACTTTCCTCATTGGTCTTTCAAAGCTAATTTTGATTGTATTTGGTTGGAAAAATGATCTTAGGCCACCATCCTTGAGATTTTGGAAACCACTTTATCCTAAAAAGTCTACCCATGCATAAATGTCATCCCTAGTTACCCACTTTAAGCCTTTGGACCTTTCTTTGGAAAACACACTACAAGTTGTTAACCATTCTTTAATTCCCTCTTTTGAAATGTATCCTCCTTGAACTTGAAAGTGCAACGTGAGGGTAAAAGCCTAAGTTGGGGGTGGTGAAGATTGATGGAAGTAAGTTTGGGGCCACAAAGTTGTCAGCGAAATGCCTAAAGTGCCTAAGCATTGTAAAAATGTTAATAGGAAAAGAAAAGGTCAAACAAAGAAAAGAATTGCATGAAAATTACAAGAAAAAGAAATCAAAGAAAATGGGTGAATAAAGGAATCAAAAAGTAGACCTATGAAAAGAGAAAAGATTAAAGATTAGTGGCCTATAGTTGAAAAGATGAATTAAATAGTGTGATGAAGATGTTCAAGGAAGGGTGTAGCTATGTTGTTCTCAAATGATATCCTACCTTAACCCGAACCTATGTTACAAGCTCCAAAAGTCCTTTGAGATCTTCAACCATTTACTTTCCTTATAGTGGTGATTGAAAATAGGGCAAGCATATGGTATGACACTTGTTCACATAGAGAGTTTTTTTGTGAGGGAGAGTTTTTGCACTTAAATTCCTTATTGCCTATTGAGTAGCTTGGTGTGTGGAATTTTCTTTCTTATAGGGAGGCATGTGAACAAGTTGAGGTAGGTGATTTTTTCATCTCCCGAGCAATGAGGCAAATGGAGTATAACTTAGTTTGATAGAAAAAAATTCACTTTCAGAGTATTGGCTGTTGTTGGTTGGTTTCTCTTGAAAGTCTTGTGCATCCATAGATATTTCATTTTATGATGAGGGGTGTAGTAAGAATAGCTTAGCCCATGTGCAATGAGATACATGTGGTAGTGACTAATCTTGAAGTCATTGTGATCGTTGAGGCATAAAAATTGGGCATAGATAATTGTTGTCTCATGGTAAGTGGAAGTGTTGCTTGAGGATAAGCAAAAGCTTTAAGTTGGGGGTGTTGATGAGTGGTGATTTTAACACTCATTTGCACTAACATACATGCATATTACCTTGTTTTGAATGAATAAATGAGGCATAATTATGATTAAATGCACTAATATCCATATTTTGCAAGAACAAAATTGATGAGATAGAAAAATGTTGATTGGGGTTGAAAATTATCAAAAGGAAGCAAGAAAGTGCAGCTAAAGACCTGAAGCAAAAATGTTCGTAGTTACCGCAGTCGCGTTTGAGGACTGCGATCATGGTTAGTTAAGCAGGTCAATAAGCAGCGATCACGAGAGCCAGTCACGGTCGCGATAACACGATCGCTGTAGAGCCTATGCGATCACGGCCTAGAAAAAAATTGCAGTCCAGGGGCAGAAATAAAAATGCATGTGGCTGATCCCAAATTGAATAAAAAGAAGACTCAAACCCAATTATTCATCACATTACATCTTCCCTAATTTTTAGACATTGTTCTAGGGTTTGCTCCATTCTTAGAGATGTATAAATTTTGAGTGAGGAATATTTTGGAGTCACTTCCAAGTGAAGAATTAGTGAACTCCCATTGAAGATTTGTTGGATATCATAGTTTGAAGTAACATTCACTTAAGATTTTCTCAAATAAAATCAATGGAGATTTTGGGTAATATCTTTACTTATTTCTCTTATGAGTAGCTAGTTTTTCCACTTGGGATTATGCTAGAATAGGGTGTGAATATGTGTGGGATGTGATTTTTTTTTGTGCATTTACTAGTTTGTGGTGTTGGATTATACTATTTCTTGAGTAAATCGATTGGAATTTGTGGGTGAAATCCTCAAATACCCAAATGGGATTGATGAATGAAATCCCAAGCTCTTGAAAGCTCAAACCATCCTTTAAAGAGGGGTTTGGTTGAACTTTAGGAACCCACATCATCCTTGAAAGAGGGATGTGTAAACCAAGGCAATAATAGACAATTTATGAGCATAGTTGACTAATTTTAACTATATTAGAAGTAAGGGTGATTGTGAAGTTGACTATACTTTGGGCACCATCCTAGAAATAGGGGTGTTTAATTGAGGTATTAAGTGGTTTTGATTGAAGCACTCATTAGGTACTCAAAAGGGTTAATGAGTGACACCCTTAGGGTTTTGTTGATGAACTAGCCTCAAGAATTTCTTATTTAGCCTACCACACCACCAACACTTAGAATTTGCATCAAATTATCACATACTCATACATATGTTTCCCCTAGGAAAGCATAATCCAAAGATCCATGCCTAATTGCCTAGACTATAATTATTCATAGCCTCGAATTTATACTAGAAAATTTTAAAATAAAAATATTAAGTGTGATATCTTTCAAACCCCCCATTTTTATATTTTTGGTACTATTGATTTGAATTTACCTAGTATCTATAGTTCTAAACTAATTTAGTCACCACTCACATTATTCCTCATGGATTAAACCCTGAATCCAAAGTTGATAAATATATTGACAACGACCGCCTTGTACCTAAATTAATGTGTAAGCTAAGCATTATCAGAGGGGACACTCTCTGGCGTGGACCCTAAACATAAACCTACAGTGGCACGTACTTTTTGAAAAATAGGATGCGTTATACCCAAATTCTCCTCTCGGTGGTAAATACTACTCAAAAATCATATAATTATATGCTCATACTTATGAAATCCACCATAAAAATAGCATAAGGGTTTCATATATTGAAAAACCAACTATGTTTCTCTTGCTTAAATCATATTCATGAGGAAACTTATGGATTTCATGTCTTATCTTAGATCATAAGATCAAAACATAACTTTAATGATGTTGTAATACTTGTAACTTAAGCTTATAAGCTTAAACTATTTGTAAACTCAATAACTTTTGCTGAAACTTGAAATTATTCATTATCTCATAGAAACCTCGTATCAAAATATCAATCTTAATGCTCAAATTGAAATTTTTTATCGACTTATAAAGCTTATTGTCAAAATAATAAAATTCATCTCATGAAATCATAAAAATCAACAATCAAGTTACTTTCATGGATCTAAAACGTATGTAAAGATGTAATCATATGCAAAATAATGTTCTATTTATGATTAGGCACCAATATTTCAAAACATAGTAAAATGGGTATCAACCCTAGTAAATCACTTTCTTCAAAATTAAAGAAAAGCCACACTTTTGGGCACAAGTATCAAAGAGTATCCTTGTTCAAACCCCACTACCTAAATTTCTTGACTTCTTAAAGATTTGGAAGGTTAATTTGTTGGAGAAAACTTGTTTTTCTTATACATTGAGAGTGTAAAGGAGAATACATCTGTTAACTAACAAGTTGGGGAGATTAAAAGCCTATTTGATGATTTTTAATCATTTTTGAGACCCTATTATAACACCCTCCATTTTTGGATTAGAATTCAAATCGTTATTATCAATTGTACAGACCGAAACCCAATGATTCTATGTCTATATATGGGTAATGATCAGTTATATAGTGTGAAAATGTCATTTGATACATCCACAAGAACAAGATTAGGGTTTCTCCTTGAAATCATCTCCCAAGAGATTCAAGATTCCATTACTTTCTCTTCAAGATAATCAAGAACTTGAGATTCCTAATAAATAAACTTCAAGAAAAGCCTTCAAGGACGTTCTCAAGGCTTAAAAAGTCAACTTTCTTCATTGAATCAAACCAAATAAGGTATGCGGGGTTTATGAAAAAGGATATCCTTTCATCCTTGTGCCCAAAACATGATCTTCATTTAAGATTTCATATTTTGCAAATTAGGGTTCATACCCAATTATCATTGTTTGAAGATTATGCTATTGCAAGTGACTTAAATGTTAAATTGCATGCCTATTTTCATATCTTTATGCGTATGATAAGATTTTACAGATTTTCAAATGTGTTTTTAAGCATGATATTTTGAGTTTGATTTCACTACTTTGGATATTGTTGAAGTATTTCAAGAAGTATATTGAGCATGATGCTTTACTATGAACTTGCATGAGTTTAAAGCCTGGGTTTTACACCCTAAGTCTTAAGTGTTTATATTTCAAGAAGATGATGATTTTAGCCCATTTTATGAGTTGTTTACCCAGATTTAAGAAATAAAGTTGATCTTTTGATCCTAAGCTAAGACAAGGAATCCAGATTGCTTATACAGTTTGAGATTTAAAGAAAAAGAAGTATAATTGGTTTTAATTACAAACCCTTGTGCTGTTTTAAGGTGGATTTCCTAAAGTTCTAAGCGATAAGTATGGAGTAGTATTAAGGACCGAGTTGGGTATGATTTCAAAGGTCTCATGCCCCAGAACTACGTACCACCGTAGGTTTATGAATTGCCCATAGTGGGCTAAGATAGTCATCACTTAAGTTAGGGTTCTATTCCGATGGAAAGGGTAGATAAACTCTCCCCAATGTGGGTAAGATGTTGGACTTCATAACAGCTAGTTTATGTCGGTTAGAAGTACCTCCCAAAGTCCCTAATTCCTAAGACAGAATGTCAAAATAGATTTTAGAAACTAAGTGTGGTGACTCACAGAATTACTTTTATGCTTTACTTCTCATGACTATGATTTGATAGTTTTGATTACTCAAGCCAAGGTGAGTCACTTACACTTAGCATGCAGTTTTTGACAGTTTGTATGAATATTGCATTACTATTTTTTACTTATTCATTCACCCCCATATGCTCAGTACATTCCAAAAGTACTGATCCACATATATGTCTATGTGCTATATTATTTAACCATGTAGGTTCAGGTGCTCAGTTCCAGCAGCGTGATTGATCGTGGGCACCTTTTAGCTTTATGTAGTATTTACTCAGTTGTTTAATATTCAATTCTAGTCAGTTGGGGGTCTGTTCCAATGACTCTCTAGTTATTAGAAGTAGAGGCTTGTCAGACTGATAGTAATGTTTCAGATTTCCAGTATTGGTTGCTTAGATCTTTAAGCCAAGCACTTTCAGACTTTATGTTTATCTAAACACAAATCAGTTAAGATAATAAAAGTCATATTTTAGTGTTTCAGTGGATTCACATGCCTAAGTTACCTATATTATGAGTCTCAGAATCAGAAGAAGACTCAAAGGGTTAGCTTGGGGCTACTTGTAGCCTTGATCACCATGTGACATCGCGGGACACATTCTCAGGCCATAACACGTATATATGTCCATAAAGGGTTTGTAAATGACTTAGGGGTATTAAAAGACACCTATGCCCTTAAAATATATTAACAACGGAGCAATTTAACAAATGAAGAGGGGGTTCACGGTGACCCCCATAGCAAAATAAGAGGTTTGTAGCATGACCCCTAGGGTGATGTTAGAGGTCCGCAGTGTAGACCTTAGCACAATACCAATATAGTAGCTCATATCGAGTGTATTCATGGTGCGGGGTAGTCGCAAAGTGCTAATTTAGTAATGCAAAATGCTCTTCTACATATAGAAACATCCCCAACCAAAACAAACCCAATCTTAGGTGGTTTATCTTTAATACTGGGTCCTAAAAACTTATTTTAAGCACTATTTAAGCGTCTAAAAGGTTAGGTTGTCGCAAGATTAAACAAACATCAGTTATATATTCATGATTTTCTTTAGATTATGCACGTATTATATATTTAGAACACCATGATTGAGCAAATCAGTTACCAGTTTACATGTCAATTATAATTCAGTGTTAGTTCAATTAGGAGTAGTATTTAGCACCAAGTGAACATAGGGATACAGGCTCACCCTCCAATTGAGTACTGAGACCTTTAGTAGAAGTCCCTAAGTTCTAAAAATACAAAGCCACCATAGGTTATGATTGGTCACCTTCCAGTAGAAAACTGACACCCTATTCTTTTGGGACATCGTTTTAGTGGATCCACACCAGCCAGTGTTGGTACTCTTTTTAAGGCATTGGCACCCTTCAACTAGGGCTATAGATTGGACCCTGATTAGCTTAAATTGGGGTATGCTGGTTAAATGTTAGCTCTCATAGTCCTCAGTTTAGTAGTCAATTTTTTTTAGTTCAGGTTTGCATGACCAAGTGTAAAATATTCTGTCATACAGTTATTTAGATACCTAACATATGTTTATATTCAGATAGCCAGCATATCTTTATACTTGGTATTGCATTTGATTTTTATGATTTATGCATCCATGCTCAGTGAATATGTATATATGCTAGCTTTTCATCTCACATACTCAGTATATTCAAAGTACTAATCACATACTTTTTGCACTATTTTTTCTTATAATATTGGTCATTTTCCATATTTTTGCTTATTTACACCATCAGAGCTTTTTTATAGCTACCCCAAGTAATTTATGACTTACTAGAATTGGCAGATTAGTTATCGAGGTTTCATGTTCACTTCTAGATTTTGGAGAGATTTTTTGATGAGTTGTATACTCAGGTGGATCTTAGGTTCGGACACTTAGTACTCAGATTGCCCTTAGCACATTCATACGCCACTCAGTTGTATCCTTGGTGAGTCCTCATCAGCTGAGGAATTGTTATCTTATTAGTTATTCATTTCATTACTTAATCTCATTTTAGTTAGTCAGAGTTAGTTGGGGACCTGTCCCAATAACTCATTATGTTTAGAGGCTTTCAGACAATCAGTTAATTAGATATGTTTTTCAATTTTAGTAGGTATTTTGGACAATAATTGCCTTGAATTTATGATTGTTCCTCATCAGTTTACTTCAATAAGCTTCTGCCCAGTATTTTGTTACATTCTTTTAGTATTTATTTGTTATGCTTAGATTATGGGTTAGCTTAGGGTCACTTCTGGCTCTAAGCATCGTGTTACGACTAAGGGTTAGTCTCAGGTCATGACATACTTGGTATCAAAGCACAAAGTTTAAAGTGTCCTAGAGTTTCTAAAATTCGTGTAAAGTAAAGTCTTGTTCATGGGTGTAAAGTGCACCACACTTAGGGGCGAGAGGCTACAAAATATTTTATGAAAGTCTTACTTCTCTCATTATTCATGTCATATGATAGAGCTCAGGCTTTGTTAAACATATTCTTCTAACTCATCCTCTACCTATTTATAGAAAATGGCTCCCAAAAAGGCTAACAAAAGAAGGAATTTAGACCAGTTACACCACCGCCTGCTCCTGAAGACCCTCTGAATGAGAAGGTCTCTCGCACTAAATTTAGGGATACTTTTATGGCATTAGCCTAATCCATGGCTACTTAGAATAACTGATAGTCTATTTACCTAGCTAACCCAGTGGTGAGTATGGCAGCAGTAAGAATCTGGGACTTTCCTCAGATGAATCCTCCAGTGTTTTTCAGATACAAGCCAGAGGAGGATCCATAGAAGTTCCTAGACAGTGTTCAAAAAGTGATCGAGATCATGGGTGTCACTTGGATTGAGAGTGCTAATTTGGATGCCTACCAATTTAGGGTATGGCCCATACTTAGTTTAAGTAGTGAAAAAAGCATAGGGGTGTTGAAGAAGGGCCTACAGAGTGGGACAAGTTTACTACTATTTTTCTAGACAGGTTCTTCCCACTTGAGTTAAAGGAGGCCAAGGTGCAATAGTTCATTAACTTGAATCAGGATAACATAAGTATGAGGGAGTATTTACTCAAGTTTACTCAGTTGGTGCAGTATGCTCTGAATATAGTGGTAGACTCTAAGGCCTGAATGAGTAAGTTTATTATTGGTATCTCTGAGGATGTAGTCAAGTAGTGGAAGACAACTACATTGATTAAGGTGACAGACCTCTCCAGATTAATGGTTCATGCTTAGTAGATTGAGGAAGACAAGCTCAAGGAGAAGGAAAGAGAAAATAAGAAGTCCAGGGATAGTAGTTTCAATTTCTATCAGTAAAGGTAAGATGGGGGAAATTGTTCCTAGTTTTGCAAGAGATCTTTATCCCCAATCTCGTCATCTGCTAGTGCTCTAGTGCTTAAGTTATGGAAGGATGCTCATAATAGAGAACCAGGCTCTAATTCCCAGGGTAGCATGAATATTAGTTGCACCAACCCAATTTGCAGGAGATGTGGTAAGAACCACAAGGGTGAGTGCATGGCAGGTAGTGATGCATGTTTATAGTATGGTAAGCCAGGTCACAAAATAAGGGATTGCCTAGTGGATGCACAGAGGGATGAGGATCTTTGTAAACATATGCAGCTAACTCCTCATCAGCTTCAACATGTCACCCTACTCAGTAGGGTGCCATTTTTATGCAACCAGCAAACAACGCCAGAATTAAATTTATGCCCTTCAGACTTTCCAAGATTAGGAGGGTCACCTGATATGGTCACTGGTACGTTAAGGGTCTTTCATACTCATATATATGCATTATTTGACCCCAATGCCATAATTTCTGTTGTGACTCCCCATATAGCAGTTGATTTTGGCATTAGTCCCAGAATCCCAGCACAGCCCTTCTTAGTGTCTACTCTACTTGGTAGTTTCATTATAGCCAGATGGGTGCATAGAAATTTCCTAGTCATAGTGTCACAGAAAGTTACCTCAATCAATCTTATAGAGTTATAGATGACCAATTTTGATGTCATTCTTGGCATGGATTGTCTCCACTCTTACTATGGTTCAGTTGACTATAGAAATAAAATAGTCCAATTTTAGTTTCCTAATGAGCCAGTCCTTAAATGGAAGGGTAGTACCTCAGCACCCATAGACCGATTTGTTTCTTACCTTAAGGCAAGGAAGATGAGCTTTAAGGGATTCCTCTATTATCTTGTTTAATTCAAGGACTCAAATTCCAAAATTTTGAGACTTGGGTTAGTTCCAAAGTAAAAAAGCTTCTAAAAATATTTCTTGAAGATCTTCCTAGAGTTCCTCCTGAGAGGGAAATTGACTTTGGGATAGATCTTTTTTTCTATACCTAGTATATTTTATTTCTTTCTATCAAAATGGATCCAACTGAGTTCAAGAAATTCAAAGAATAGTTGAAAGATCTCCTAGATAAGGGTTTCACTAGGCCTAGTGTTTTACCGTGTGCTGGCCCAATTTTATTTGTGTGAAAGAAAAATGGGTCTCTTAGAATGTGCATTGATTATCGCCAGTTGAAAAAGGTCATGATCAAGAATAACTATCCACTCCACAAGATTGATGACTTTTTTGACCAACTTTAGGGTGTGAATTGGTTTTTTAAGATAGATCTTAGATTCGTCTATCATCATCTCAGAGTTAGAGAATGTGATATCTCGAAGACGGCTTACAAAAATTGGTATGATCACTGCAAATTTATAGTTATGTCTTTTGGATGAATGAATGCTCCTGCATCTTGTATGGACTTGATAAATATGTTGTTTAAGCAGTATCTGCACATGTTCTTTATAGTCTTCATAGACGACATTCTCGTATACTCTCGTAGTAAAGGTGAGATTGTAGACCATTTAAAGATTGTCTTGCAGACCCTTAAGGATCACTAGTTATTCTCTAAGTTCAATAAGTAGCTTTTCTTGGTCATATTATTTCTAGCGATGGTATTCAAGTTGATCCCCAAAAGTCTAGGCAATAAGCAATTGGCCTAGACCTATTTCTCCATCAGACATTAGGAGTTTCTTGGAATTATCCAATTACTACATAAGGTTTGTTGAGGAATTTTTCTCTATTTCTTCTCCCATATGTAGAGTAACTCAAAAGAAATTCAAATTCTAATGGTCCAACTCTTGCAAGAAGAGTTATCATGAGTTGAAAACTCGACTCACCTCTATTCTAATTTTGACACTACTAGAGAGTTCAGATAATTTTTTGGTTTATTGTGACACATCCAAAGTAAGACTTGGTTGCATCTTAATATAGCAAGGCAAGTTTATAGCACACTCCTCTATACGGCTTAAACCTCATGAGAAGTACTATCTGAATCATGATCTTGAGTTGGAAGCAATTATCTTTGCCTTAAAGATTTAGAGGCATTACCTTTATGGGGTTTATATGGATGTGTTCACTGATCACATGAGTCTTCAGTATATGTTCACTCAAAAAGATCTTAATCTTCGTTGAGAAGGTGGCTAGAGCTATTAAAAAATTATGATATGACTGTATTGTATCACCCAGGAAAGGCTAATATTATGGCCGATGCCCTTAATAGATTTTATATGAGTGGTGTTGCTCACGTAGGGGATAAGAAGAAGGATTGAGTTTGTGAAGTTCACCCACTTGCTAGATTCGGAGTTTGGTTAGTTGATTCGACCAAGATAGTATTTGGGCTCAGAATTATTCGGAATCCTCCTTGGTTATGGAGGTAAGGGGAAATCAAGATAGTAATCCTATTTTGCTGAGGTTGAAGGAGAAAATTTAAAATCAAAAGGTTGAGGTTTTCTCCCAAGGGGAGATGGTGTTCTTCATTGTCAAGGCAGGTTATGTGTTCCAAATATAGTGATTTAAGGTAGAAGATATTAGTAGAATCTCATGGTTCGCAATATTTGATTCTTCCTGGAGCCACTAAGATGTAACAAGATTTGTGGAAAGTCTACTGGTGGAGCGGCATGAAGAAAGATGTTGCAGAATTTGTGGCTAAGTGTCCTAATTGCCACCAGTTTAAGGTTGAGCACAAGAGCCCTAGTGGTACGCTTCAAGAATTCAGCATTCCCACCTATAAATGGGAAGTGATGAATATGGACTTCATCACGGGGTTATCTCATACTCATTACCAATATGATTCCATTTGGGTTACATAGATCGAATGACTTAGTCAGCTTATTTTTTGCCATTTAATACTTCAGACTCAGTTGAAGATTATGCTAGACACTATCTTAGGGAGTTGATGAAGTTGCATGGAGTCCCTTTGGCTATTATTTTAGATAGAGGTATCCAATTTACCTCTCTTTCTCGGAAGACTTTCAAGGAGGGTCATGGCACCCAAGTTCACCGTAGTATAACTTTTCTCCCACAGAATAATGGTCAGACCAAGAGGACCATTTAGATTTTAGATGACATGTTGAGAACTTGTGTAATCTATTTTAAGGGTAGTTGGGATGATCACTTGCCCTTAATTGAGTTTTCCTACAATAATAGTTATCACTCCAGTACTCAGATAGCCTCATTTAAGAAGCTCTATAGTAGTAGGTGTAGATCTCTCACTGGTTAGTTTAAGGCTAGTAAAGTTGCTTTGATAGGACCAGACTCAATGCACGAGATAATGAAGAAGGTTCAGTTGATCAGAGAAAGGTTGAAAATAGCCCAAAGCTGCCAGAAATCCTATGCAGATGTGAGGATAAGGGAGCTTGAGTTTGATGTTGGCAACCTTATCTATTTGAGAATTTCACCCATGAAAGGGATGAAGAGGTTTGGTACGAAAGGAAAGCTCAGTCCTTATTGTGTTGGCTCCTATAAAATTTTGAGTCGGTATGGAAAGTTAGCTTACGAGTTGGTGGTGCCCGCAGAGTTAGCATCAGTACACCCAATATTTCATGCCTCCTTGTTAAAGAAGTGCGTTAGAGACCCGGTATTAGTACTACTAGTATAAATAACTTGCATGGAAGGTAGTGATGTACGAGCTTGATGCTAGCACATTTAAGGCTTTTAACTCAGAATAATTGTAAATTCTTTAGCAACTTTTGTGGTTTTTGATTTTTTTTCTCTATGATAGTGCAGGTGAGCTAAGGTGTATAAAAACCAATGATAACTTAGTCAAAAGAGATAGATTTTGAGTAAGCAGCCATGAAGAGTACATTTGACGACTTGTCTGATAAGTTGTCAACTTTGTGAATAGCCATCAGTAATATTGTCAGCCTAAGGTAGTGTGTAGGAGCTTCAGTAAAGAGTTGATGACATTGTATGATATATCATAAATATCCTAATAAGCCATCAGGTATTGTCGTCAGTTGAAGGAAGCAACACGTGAAATAGGAAGAGGAGTTGATGACATGTCTGATAAGTCATCATCATCCTGATAATCCATGACATGTTGTTGTCACCTGTGCGAGGGAAAAAGCTATGATATGTGATTTACTTTCAAAATTAGGCTGAGTATTTAAGGTAGAGAGAAGGGTTTTCTAGGGATCTGGAACTTCACGATTGTTTTGAGTTTTATCTCCAGTTTTTGGTTGTAACATTGCAATTTCTTTTTGGGAGATTATTATTATATTTTTTTCTTAGGATTTCTACTGTGATTGTGAAGGAGAAACAACTATTGCTAATCATTAGTCTGTAAGTTATCATCCATCAAATTATGAATGAAATTTTTACTGTTGCTTTTTACATCATGAGTAGCTAATTTCCTTAACCCGAATTGTGAGATCTATGGGTTCAGTCTCATAATGTCACTAGTGGGTCAAGATTCGTTAGCTTTTAGGGACTTCTTGATAATTCCTCGATTGTACACATTATCTATTGGTTGCAAACAATAGATTATGCCTAATTAGTGATTTGCTTGAAATAAGAAATCAAATCTAGTGGGAAGTGAATTATCTACAGGGACTTGGAAGCATTTAACTTCCATTTAATAATTAATGTTGTAACAAGGTTAATTAACCTGATAAAATCTGGTTCATAAATATGAATTCCCTAAGTTTGAAAGGATTGGGTAATTGAATGCCTAAATAGATTGAGAGACATTTAGGCATTACTCCAATATAGATGATCTATTATTCCTATCTGTAACAAGAATCTTGAATCTCTACTAGTGTATGTCAAGCACTAACACCCATAGTGAACCCAATTCTTGTTTCTTCCACAATATTGACTTGAAACATTGAAATACTGGTAACAAGTGATAAACTTGAAGTGAGAAATAACTACCTGTTTAATCTAAAAAAAAACCCCATTTACCGAAAACTACTAACTATTAGTTGGTTGACTCACGAATAACTTAATTTTACACCATATTTCCTGTGGGATTCGACCCCAACCTAGTTGGGTTATATATTTGACAACGGCCGCTTACTCTCTTGTAAGAGAGGTACAATTTGGGCATATCAAATTTTGGCGTCGTTGCTGGGGAATAGAGTTGTCAATTATGTCTATGTGTGCTAATTGAATGTTAGTCAGGTTTCCTAATTTTACGTTTATTTATTATTTTTGCTCTCTGTAGGTTAGTTAGTGTGTATGCCAAGTACATGGAGTTTAGGTAAACCGATCCGGAACCTCAGTTGATCGGTAGAATGGCAGACCCACAAAAAGCAGGGAGACTAGCCGCCTTGGCTAGGGCTCAAGTAAATCAACAGAATGTAGATAACCCAGGTCGGGTACCAAATCTAGATGAAGAGGACCTGGGACACGAAGAATTGCTAAATCCTACCAACCCAAGGCGCACAGAGAATGTAGTCGCACCGGTGAACCAGAATGTGAATAAAAATCATCCATTTCAAGTAAGACTGGATCGCCAACCTATGCAGTATGATCAGAATAACGATGATGATGGAATGGATGGAGTCGATGCTACTAAAGATATTATTCCTCCACCTTTAGCACCAGGAGCAAAGTTCAATATTACCAGTATAATAATTCAACTTCTCCATCTGAATGGGTTGTTCGGTGGACTCCCAGGAGATAATCCCAATATGTATTTAGTGAACTTTGTCACTATTTGCAAGTCCTTTGATAACCCTGGAGTGGGACAAAATGCCATCCGCCTACGTTTATATCTGTTTTCTCTGTTTGGGGAGGCAATATTATGGCTTAATGAGTTGAAACCTGATTCTATAACCAACTGGAGGTAGTTGAAAGAGGCTTTCCTAGAAAGGTTTTTTCTGCCTTCCAGGAGGGTATAGTTGAGCGATAAGATCAGTAACGTTAGACAACTCCTAACCAAAGCTCTTTATGAGGCATAGGAGAGGTTAAAAAAGAAGATAATGCAGTGCTCGAACCATAATATGACAGATATTCACCTGATGGAGACTCTTTATCAGACTTTGAAATCTATTACAAAGCCAGTTATTAATAATGCTATAGGGGGATAATTTGTGGATCTCACTTTTCTAGAGGACTCTGAGATGCTGGATAGGATGACCAAACAAAGTAGAGCTTGGCATACCAGGAATTCTGTGGTAGCAAGCCCTACTATGTTTGTTGGCATGACTGCACAATAATGTAAGAAAGAGGAAGCAAACAATTAAGACATGGCACACTTGAAGACGCAGATGGATTTGCTGACCAAGCACTTATTATCTGCAAAGACTGAAAAGGTGAAAGTGGTTGCATCCCAAGCTAAAGAGGACTTTGATTAAGAAGAAGAGGGAAACTATTTGAATAACTAGAGAGGTTTCCGAGGTAATAGCCAAGAGAATCAAGGTTGGACTTATTATGACAAGGCTGGATATAAAGATCGGGATCAAGGAAACTGGAAGAGCAAGAATGATAGAAGTAGGTTATATGTAACTCCTGAAAGTAGAGATAATGCTGCAACTAGCTCTAGCAAGATGTCCATGGAGGACATGATGGAGAAATTGTTAAAGGGAGTTGAGGCTACCAACTCTGGGGTGACTACTATGAAGACCGATTTTTCCTCTATGAGTCAGTTAGTAAACTCACACTCCACTTCGATCAAATAGTTAGAACAATAAATGGGCTAACTTTCTGCAATATTGAATTAGAGAAAGAGTGGAACGATTTCATGTAATACAACTCAGAACCCTCGAAATAATGATTTGTGCATGGCCATTACTACACGGAGGGGTAAGGTTTTATCAGGCCTTTTTGTAGGAAAAGTTGTGAATGATGAGGTGATCAAAGAAGATGTTAAGCTTAAAGAAAGTAATCCAGTGGAGTCTGAGAAGCGGGATGGCATTAATATCCCTTCTGATCACCAACAGGTTGATAAGTTGAAAAGAGGGAAAGAAAAGGAAAAAAAAGTAGTGGTTAATATTCTCCTAAAACCACCACCTCCCTTTCCTCAGAGATTGAAAAAGAAGGCCGATGATATGAAATTTAATAAAATCATGGCAATGTTGAAGCAACTGATAGTGAATCTACCTTTGATAGAGGCACTTGAACAAATGCTAGGATAATCTAAATTTATAAAGGATATTATGACAAAGAAAAGAGCGGTGAGCTGTGAACCGGCGGACAATCTATATCATTGTAGTGCTATTTCTACAAGGTCCTTGGTACAGAAGAAAGCAGATCCAGAAGCATTCATTATTCCTTGTACGATTGGGTCTCTGGAATTTTCTAAGGGCTTATATGATCTGGGAGCGAGCATCAATCTGATGCCGCTAGCTGCTTATAAAAAGTTGGGCTTGGGAGACCTCACACCCACCTACATGAGACTTGTGATGGCGGATAGGTCAATAAAATGACCTGTTGGTATTTTGTATGATGTATTGTGAAGGTGACTAACTTCATATTTCCTGCGGATTTTGTCATTCTAGATTGCGAGGTGTGACTTTGAGATGCCCATAATCTTGGGTCGACCTTTCCTCGCAATTGGAAGTATGTTGATTGATCTGTGAGCTAATGATCTCTTATTTAGGCTAAACGATAAAGTGGTTCGATTTTATGTATGCCAATCAATGAAGCAATATAAATAAATTAGTGTGTTCTCAATTGTTGATGTATATTATGAGGATGAGCAGGAGGTGCCAATAGAGTAGAAATTTGTTGTAGAGCCTCTAGCAGCAGTGCTGATAAATTTTGATCGTGAAGACATTGAGGAGTACGAAAAGACTGTTTGCACTTTGACAGGAATGGGTTCATACTTTTATGCTCCTAAAAAGCTAGATCTTGATCTTGCTAATCGACCAACACCACCGGTTAAGCCATCCATTGAAGAGCCACCGATGTTGGAATTGAAAGAACTGCCAGGGCATCTAAGGTACAACATGAGAAGATTGTACACTAACCATCGAGCATCAGTGCCGACTTAACCCACCGATGCAAGAGGTAGTTAAGAAGGAGATTATTAAGTGGCTGGACATAGGCGTGGTTTATCCTATTTCTGACCGTAAATGGGTGAGCCCAGTTCAATATGTGCCCAAGAAAGGGGGCATGACTATTGTTGCAAATGAAAGGAATGAGTTGATTCCACTCAGGCCTATAATGGGATAGAGAGTTTGCATGGACTACCGCAAACTAAGCTCATGGACTTTGAAAGACCACTTCCCAACGCCCTTTATGGATCAAATGCTTGATCGATTGGCAGGCAGGGGGTGGTATTGATTTTTGGATGGTTATTCTGGATATAATCAAATTTGTATTGCTCCTGAAGATTAGGAGAAGACAATATTCACATGCCCGTATGTACTTTCATATTCAAGCGAATGCCTTTGGGTTATGTAATGCTCCTGCCACCTTCCAACGGTGTATGATGTCTATTTTCTCAGATATGGTTGAGGACACCTTGGAGGTGTTCAGGGATGATTTCTCTATGGTAGGAGATTCGTTTGAGCTGTGTTTGGTGAACCTGAATAGGGCCTTACAATGATATGTGGAATTTATTAGGAGAAATTCCACTTTATGGTGAGAGAGGACATTGTTCTCAGGCACAAAATTTTAGCAAAAGGGATAGAGGTGGATCAAGCCAAGGTAGAGGTTATTAAGAAGCTACCACCTCCTATTTTAGTGAAGGGAGTGAGTAGTTTTCTTGGACATGTTGGCTTTTACCGAAGGTTTTATAAGAGACTTCTCGAAGGTTGCAAATCCACTTTGCAAACTTTTAGAGAAGAAAGCTAAGTTCTCTTTTGATGATGATTGCTTGAAGGCATTCGAATGCCTTAAAAGGAAGCTGGTTGAGGCCCCTATCATTGTTGCACCGGATTGGTTAAAAACATTTGAGATCATGTGTGATACAAGAGGTATTACCCTTAGAGCTGTGTTGGGACATAAGAAGGACAAATTGTTTCATCTGATCTAATATGCCAACAAAGTACTGAATGGAACTCAAAAGAACAACACTGTCACCGAATAGGAACTCCTTGCTGTAGTTTATGCTTTTGAGAAATTCAGGGCTTATTTACTAGGGACCAACGTGGTGGTCCACACTGACCACACAGCCTTGAGGTATTTAATGGCTAAGAAGGATGAAAAACTAAGGTTGATTAGATGGGTGTTGCTGCTCCAAGAATTTGACTTTAAAGTCAAATATAGGAAATGTTGCAAAAACCTAGTTACAGATTATCTGTCTGTGATGGAAGGTGAACAAATAGCCCGAGATAAACTTGAGATAACTGATGCATTTCCTGATGAGGAGATCTTGGCTACTGCTATGGAGAAAATGCCTTGGTACACTGATTTTGCAAACTCTGTGGTGAGCGAATTAATCCCAAAGAATCTTTCCTTTCACCAAAGGAAGAAATTTCTTCATGATGTGACCTATTACTTTTGGGACGAACCATATCTATTCTGGAGATGTGTGGATAATATCATAAGGAGGTATGTTCTAGAAGTATAGATGTTGCATGTATTGGAAGTATGCCATGCTTCTCCTGTTGGAGGTCATCATGCTGGTGGTCGAACTTCTCAAAAAGCATTGTAGAGTGGCTACTACTGGCCAACTTTATACAAAGATACATATGAGTTCCTGTGTAGATGTGACTAATGTCAAAGGCAAGGATCAATCTCTAAACATCATGAGATGCCGATGTCCAAGATAATGTAAGTAGAGTTGTTTGATGTGAAGGGAATCGACTTCATGGGACCTTTTGTAAGCTCATACGAGTTGAAATATATTCTAGTTGCTGTAGATTACATCTCAAAATGGTTTAAGGCTGTCATTTTGGCCGATAACAAAGGGAAGAGAGTTGTCACATTCCTCAAGAGAAACATCTTCTCTCGATTTGGGGTGCCATGCACCATTATAAGCAATGGTGGGTCCTACTTCTGCAACAAACTATTTTGAGCTGCCTTAGCAAAGTAAGGTGTCAAGCAACACAAGGTGGAAACTACATACTACCCACAGACTAGTGGGCAAGTAGAGGTTTCAAATAGAGAGATCAAAGCCATCCTTGCTAAAACTGTGAATGCTAGCAGGCAAGCATGTCACCATAACAACTGATTTATGGTAAGTCATGCCATCTACCAATCGAATTGGAGCATAAGGAATTATGGGCACTCAAACAACTCAATTTGAATTGGAATGAGGCAGCGGAGTTGAGGCTAGGGCAATTGAATGAGATGGATGAATTTCACCTCAATGCATATGAACGAGCAGATCTCTACAAAAATAAGTGAAAAAGTACCATGATCAAAGGATTGCACAGTGAAACTTTCAAAAACGTGACTTGGTACTCCTTTTCAACTCCAGACTGAAGCTGTTCCCAGGTAAGTTGAAATCAAAGTGGTCCGGCCCATTCAAAGTGAGTCAAGTATACTCATCTAGAGTAGTCAAGCTCGAGAATAAGGACAGAAGTGTCTTTAAGGTAAATGGGTAGCAAGTGAAGCTATATATCAGTCCAATGGACTCAATAAAGTGTATAGCCACTGTATATCTCAATTAAGTCTGAGTAATCGAGATAACTGAGTCGTGCTGCGACACTAAATCAGGTGCTATGGGGAGGCAACCTAAAGTTTTTTTAGGTTTAATGCATGTTACTTTCATTTATTTAGTTTATTTTTATTTTAAATACGGTGATCGTAATATACTCATAAGGTGTATAGGGATCTAGATGAAATTGATGTAGCCAGCCAAGCAATCCTGATGACATGTGTGATGAGCTATCAAAATTGTGATAAGCTGTCAGATTTTATCATCAAAGGAGCCAAAGATGAGGTACGTTCTGGATAAGGCTGACGACATCTGTGATGAGCTATCTCGATTGTGATAAGCCGTCACACATTGTCGTCAAGGGAGCCAAAGATGAGGCACATTCTAGATGAGGCTGATGACATCTGCGATGATCTATTACACTTGTGATAAGCCATCAAAAGTTGTCATCCAAAAACTTGAAATTAAGCAACACTTTGCGTTGGTTCATGTAATCATGGGCCCAATTAAGGAAATCTGACCCGGCCCACATGCCAGTCTTCTCATCTTCCCATTTTTCTTTTTTTTATTTTATTTCCTTTCCATTTTTAGTTTATTCTCTTGCCTATTTTTATTATTTCCTAGTAAAATAAGAAAATTTCTTTCCTTGTTGGCCGTTGGTTTGGATTTCAAAAGCAAGCACTCCCTTGTCTTTTCATCTTCTCTATCCCATTCGAGAAGCAAAGTCAAAATTCTCCAAGTTTCTAAGTCTCCTAACAGGTATGTTTAAACCTCATCTCTTCTTTTCTTAGTAAGTAGTGGGAATGATTTAAACCTTGGTTTTCAAGGGTATTGAGTCAAAGTGTAGCAAAACATTGTGTGAAAACTGAAATTAGGGTTTACAGTTCTGCATTGAGCACAAAAATCTGAAATCTCATCCCAAGAAAGTAACTCCATGGGTGTTGAGAAAGAATTGGGATGATGATCATGTTAAAATTGAACTGGGGATTGTGTTCTGAACTGACGACATGGCTGATAAGTTATCATAAATGTGACGGCCTATCAGACCATATCGTCACAAGTATTAAAAAAGGAGCCTGTTCTGTTTAAGGCTGATGACATAACTAATGAGCTATCACAAATGTGATGGCTTATGAGACTATGTCATCACAACTTTCTTCAGGGGCACTGATAAACTCCTTTCAAGAGATTTTGAAATTGATCGGCATTTTTATGTTCTTTAACCCTGGGTATTGAGTATTTGTTTTCTCTTTTTACAGAGTTTATTATGCCACCAAATAGAAAATCAACTAAAGCATCAAATAAGGTGTCTAAGGAAAATGTACCTAGGAAGTTCTTTGATGAGTCTAACTATGAAGAAGAGGAGCCATAGCTCAAAAGGTACAAAAAGAAGAAGAGTCTAAAGGTAGTTTTACCTCCTCCACAATCTGAGGAAGAGGTGGTTGAACAAAGTGAGACTGAAGAACCATCATCGTCTACACATACACCCTCTTAACAGATAGCTTCTGAGCAACCAAACTCCACCTCTGAACATACAACATCTGCACAACCTAACTTTGAAGAACCTTCATCAGAGAACCCTTTTTCTGAACAGCAACCGACCAATAAAGATTCACTGATACGGGGAAATCTAATCAAATGCAAGAACCTCGGTGTCCGAGAAAGTGCTAGATGGTAAATTCCCAGGGCAAAGATGATTTTCTATGATGGGCTTCTCAGAACTCAAAGAAGATCTGTTAAAAGGACAATTTTTGAAGAAACGAGAATCATTACTACCGGGTTGAGCAGATATCCTTCAATGGAGCAGACATTCTGAAACTACTATTTATCATGGACCACAAAAGGAGGTAATTCATCTTCCCTTCACTAGTCTGTAAATTCTACGCGAACTACCAGACTACCTTAAGAAACATGTGTAAGAAAAAAAAGTGGCAGATAAGCCCTTGTTGGAGAAAGTTTCGGCGAGGGGCATAACGGTAGATCTCTCAGTAAGAACCATCAAAAGATTCCTTCATGGTCCTGACTTCACTCTTTAGGTTACTTCACCAACATTCTACTCTCAATTAAAGGATCATGAAAAATAGCGTCCTTGGTTAGCCAACATCATAGCTGAAGGAGAACCGTAGTGGTTGATCGACCCAAATGAAAAAATAGTCAAGTCCTCCCTTACTCAAGAGGAAAGGTTCTGGTGGGGTGTAGTACTCACCTATTTGATGCCTATGGCAGGAGATAATATTCTTGGTGATGATAGAGCAGTGTTAGTCTTCAGCCTCATGGCTAAGCTTTATTTAAACTTCAAGGAATTATTGCTAATGAAATTAAGATTTGGGTATCAAGACCCGACACTGCATATCTTTTCCCTTGTCTCATCACGAAGCTGTGCTAGGCTGCTAATGTACCAGAGATTGTAGGGATAGACGACCAACTTCCTATTAAGAAGACCCACGATCCCATAAGATACGATAAAAGACACCCTAGGTTGGTGCTAGACAAGGAAGCAGGGGTTGTATTAGATCCAGTCGGAGTTGCTAAATTGCAAACATTTGCTGTGAGTATCCCCCTCAACACCAAATATGGAGGTGGAAACTTTCAAAGTTGTATAGCCTACACCCCCTATCGGGGTGAATCCAGTGCATGAGAATGAAGCAAACCCTGCAAGAATAGCTTAGGTATCGGTGTTGACATTTAATGCTCTTAATTTTAGGAGAGTGGCAAAACAAGTAAGGAAATGCGAGGCATGGCTATAGCAATTTGCCAACTAGTTTACCTCGGTCGTAGATAAGAGGATCAGGGTATCCCTTGAACCTTTCCAGGCTTTGCCTGGTCAGGTTGATGAGTTGGAGAACCATTTTAATGCACAATTAAGAGAAATACCTGCCCCAGATCTTGCACTATTTAGAGAAACACTGGACAAGGTGAAAGCTGATGTTGGGGCATTTCAGCAGCACCAACTTATAGTTTTTGTGGATCCAGTTGCTGATGAATATGAGGATAAAGTTCCCTTGTTTGATCTCAATGGGGAACTAGTGAAGCAAAGGAAGAAGAAGGGCGAGAATAAAGATAAGGGTAAGAGAAAAAGACATGATAGTGATGAAAAAAGAAAAGCAAAGAAAAAGGAGAGAAAGAAGATTGAGAAAGCAGAGATGAAAAAGGTAATGCAAACATCCCAAGTGGATAATGAGAAATAGAGAAGGCCCTATGAGTGAGGGTTGTAGGTGCCTCAACCAGGCAGCTGAGGATGCAGCAGTAGGATCAACTACCCATGATTCACGTGCTTGAGCCACTGCTGGTATGCTCTAACCCCTATGATTTCAGTTTCTTTTTAGATTTACATTGGAGACAACGCATGCTCTTTTCTGTTAGGGGTGGGGTATCTGTCTGTTGGTTGTGTTGGTAGTTTGCTCAGTGTTATATTTCACTAGGAGAGTTCGTATGGCAGTCATCATTGTTAAAACATCTTTTAAATAGTATGTTTTATAACTGTGTGATGTTCATCCATGTGTGCCCACTGTGCATCTTTTTATGGCATTAGTACTAGTGACATGATAATCATTGCGAATAAATTGCATAATTCGGCTAGGTAGTAGCTTGCGATTTACCTGAGTGCTATGTGTGTGTGAAACATTTCTTGGTTCCCGTTGTGTGTAAATCTAGAACTTGCCCAGTGGGTTTTGCCTTGGTTATAGGATAGTGGTTAGGAAAGGATTATAGGCCGTTATTGATGTTAGTCCACTTTTTACCTAAATAACCTTCCATGTGTGAATGATATCACTTGATCCCGATTTTGAGCCAAAATTCCTCTTTCTTTGTTTTTATACCTATCACATTCCCATTTTTATCACAATGAACCTATTTGGGCCTCGGTCTTCTTTGAACATTATGCACTTTGACTTAGGTAAATAGCCTAAGTTGAGGGTGTCTATCATAGGAGTGCATGATACAAAATGAGTATAAAGAAAGGTAAAATAAGAGAAAAGAATAAAACGCTGGGTGCGGTGGAAGAAGAATAAGAAAAGAAAAGTTGTGAAAAAAAAGAAATAATTGACGAAAAGACCGCACCCATCTAGAATATGTTGCGAGCAAGAAAGGAGAAGATTAGGTAAAGGTTAATAAGTGAGACCCCAAAAGATAGTTTAAGTTCCAAGGAGGCTTAGTCAAATTAAATATCATCGAGTATCATCCCAGCCCATAGCCTACATTACAAGCCAAAGAAAAGACCTATAGTGATCCTAACTCACGTGTCTGAAAACCTCGGTAATGAAAATAAGGGCAAGCTTATGGTATTTGGCATACATTAACTTGAAATTCTTTTTGAAAGTGAGCGTCTCTTGATTGTCCCCATGTTTACATATGTGATTTCTTATATGAGTTAGGAGGGACTTCTTTGTTGTGAGGGCACACTGGTTATATTGTGAATTGCTAACTTGTTTGGGTAAGTGTAACTTGTACATATGCATGGTTATTTTTGCTAGTTCGATGCCATATCTTGATTCCCATGTGTCACATTATTGATCTTCATTAAGATACACAATTGGGTTTAAAAGTGCTTAAACTTGGAGAGGATAATATGTTTTGTACTGAGATTGATGATTGACTGCCGCACGTACTTCATATTCTCTTGGTTGAACATCGTGGCACTATAATGTGTTAGCTGCTTGAGGAAAAGAAATTGTTTTAAGTTGAGGGTGTTGATGTCCAAGCTTGATGCCAGCACATTAAAGGCTTTTAAATCGGAATAATTGTAATTCTTAAGCAACTTTTGTGGTTTTTTATTATTTTTTCTATGATAGTGCAGGTGAGTTAAGATGTATGAAAACCAATGACAACTGAGTCAAAAGAGATAGATTTTGAGTAAGTATCCATGAAGAGTACAGTTGATGACTTGTCTGATAAGTCGTTAATTTTGTGAATAGCCGTCAGGAATATCATCAACCTAAGGCAGTGTGTAAGAGCTGCAGTGAAGAGTTGATGACATTATTTGATATGTTGTCAACATCCTGATAAGCCATAAGGTATTGTCGTCAGCCAAAGGTAATAACACGTGAAATAGGAAAAGGAGTTGACGACATGTCTAATAAGTCATCAACATCCTGATAAGCTATCACATGTTGTCATCACCTGTGCAAGGGAAAAAGCTGGGATCTGTGATTTGCTTCCAAAATTAGGCTGACTATTTAAGGCAAAGAGAAGGGTTTTCTAGGGATCTGGAACTTCGAGAATGTTTTGAGTTTTCTCTCCAGTTTTTGGTTGTAACATTGCAATTCTTTTTTGGGAGATTATTATTATAATTTTTTATTGCAATTTCTACTGTGATTGTGAAGGAGAAACAACTATTGCTAATCATTAGTCTGTAAGTTATCATCCATCAAATTATGAATGAAATTTGTACTGTTGCTTTTTACATCATGAGTAGCTAATTTCTTTAACCCGAATTGTGGGATCTATGGGTTCGATCTCGTAATGTCACTAGTGGGTCAAGATTCATTAGCTTTTAGGGACTTTTTGATAATTCCTTGATTGTACACGTTATCTATTGGTTGCAGACGATAGATTATGCCTAACTAGTGATTTTCTTGAAATAAGAAATCAAATCTAGTGGGAAGTGAATTATCTATGGGGACTTGGAAGCATTTAACTTCCATTTAATAATTAACGTTGTAACAAGGTTAATTAACCTGATAAAATCTGGTTCATAAATATGAATTCCCTAAGTTTGAAAGGATTAGGTAATTGAATGCCTAAATAGGATGAGAGAGATTTAGGCATTGCTCAGATACAGATGAACTATTGTTCTTATCTGTAACAAGAATTTTGAATCTCTACTAGTGTATGTCAAGCACCAACACCTATAATGAACCCAATTCTGGTATCTTCCATAATATTGACTTGAAACACTAAAATACTGGTAACAAGTGATAAACTTGAAGTGAGAAATAACTACCTATTTAATCTCAAAAAATCCCCATTTACTGAAAACTACTAACTATCAGTTGGTTTACTCACGAATAACTTAATTTTACACCATATTCCCTACGGGATTCGACCCCAACTTAGTTGGGTTATATATTTGACAATGACCATTTACTCTCTCATAAAAGAGGTGTAATTTGGGTGTATCAGGTAGTCTATCATACAAAGAGGTTCCAGTTGAGATCCTTGAATGGCAGATTCGAAGGTTGAGGAATAAGTAGGTCTCCTTGGTGAAGGTTCTGTGGAGAAACCAGTTGGTTGAGGGATCTACTTAGTAAGAAGAGGCAAATATAATGACCAAGTACCCTAATCTCTTCTCTTCAAACCCAGTTCCATATTGAGGTAACAGTTTTTATTAATTAATTAATTCTTTCATTTCTATCTCAACCATCTAGTCATTTCCATTTAATGGCATGCATTCATGAGTCTAGCTCATGCATCAGCCATAAGTTTTGATGTCAGTTCATGATTCAACTTGTAAACATTCAATACAAGATCTTAGTTTTCCCTAGCCTCTCATCTTAGTCAGTTTTATTTAAGGACAGCTGATCCCAAGGGTGAGCTATTATAATACTCCAAGCTTTCAAGCTTTAAGACCTTCAAAGGATAGGCCAATAAGTTAGTTTTCCAATGCCACAAGGCTTACCTTAAGTTGATGTCGTGGCAAAAAGTTATGAAAATTTCCCTAAAACTTTGGCAGGCTGCTAGTGGTAACCATTTAAGCAACGACTCATTATCATACGTAATGAGTCATCGTGTGCACTCAAAATCCACACCAGTGAGGATTTCCCCCCAAATTTATGTCTAGGGGCAATAATTCTACCTTGCCACTAATTATCAGTGACAACAAGTCATAGGGTGGACCCATTACCTTAACAGAGAGATACACAAAAAGTGAGTCTTAGACTATGACTACTCCTAATGAATCGTGGCTAGATCAAAAGAGTTGTTAGTATAGGTAGCTGTTACCTTAAAAGTGAAGGCTTAGAACCTAGAACCTCAGGTGAGGACTCAGACCATGACTCATAACCAGAGGGTACGAGTCATTGGGTGAGCCACGACGATTGGGACCAAAATTCCTGCATGATTTTAACAAGGAATTTTTGGTAAATTTCATCCCTTTTAACCCAAAACCCATGATGTTTAAGCCTTCAAAACATCAGTTATCAAGGGTAAAAATTACCCTAACCTATCATAACACAGAAATCATCCAACATACAACAAAAGAAGGGATTTTTTCTCTTAAAATCTAAACTAGGGTTCATTAAGAAAGTTCAAGTTTCAAGAAGATTTCTTCAAGGGGATTTCTTTCAGGTATATTGGATTTTATCAATGGGCCCCTTCCACCCACTGTGTCTCAAAAACTCCCTAAATTTACAAGCTAATTTATTTTTCTTTTAATTAGGTTCCAGGTCAAATATGAATCTCTTAACTCTTCTTGGTTTATTTGTATGACTATGAGTATGTGCTATCCATGAGATTAGTAATTTCCCATGTATGTGACTTGATTTTCTCCATTATTTCAAGTTGTTGTGTCATTGGATTTAAATTAAAAAATTATCTTATCATGTTCAGTAAATACTATCATGTTTAATTGCATTAGTCGGAGCTGGTAGATTATGAACTCCCAATATCTAGGATATTAAACATGCATCAGTTACATATTTATGATTTTCTTTAGATTATGCATGTATTATATATTCAGAACCCTAGGATTGAGCATATGAATTACCAGTTTACATCTCAGTTCTAATTCAGTGTCAGTTCAGTTGGGATAGCACTTAGTAGCGAGTGAACGCAGGAATGAAAGCTTACCCACCAGTTGAGGACTGAGACCTTTAGTATAAGTCCTTAAACTCTAAAACTATGGCACTACCATAGGTTATGAGAGGTCACCTACCAATAATGTATTAACACCCTAGTCTTTAAAGACATTAATTTAGTAGATCCACACCTGCCGGTGTTGGTACCCTTGGCAAGGTATTGACACCCTTCCAACTGGGGTTATAAATTAGACCCCGATTAGCTCAGATTGGGGTATATCGGCTAAATATTAGCTCCCATAGTCCTCAATTCACTATTTATATTTTTTTCAATTCAAGTTTGAATGACTAAGTGTACATTATTCGGTCATTCAGTTATTCAGATACCCAATATATGTTTATACTTGGTCTTGCATTTGATTTTTATGATTTATGCATTTATGGACAGTATATATATACCAGCTAGATTTTCATTTCGCATACTCTGTACATTCAAAGTGCTGATTGCAAAATTTTTGCTCTATTTTGTCACATAATGTAGGTTCAAACGCTCAGTACCTGAACCGCTCTTAGCACATTTATATGACACACAATTGCAGCCTTGGTGAGTCTTTATCAGTCGATGATTAGTTATTTTATCAGTTATTTATTTTAGTACTTAATCTCATTTTAGTTAGTCGGAGTTAGTTGAGGACCTATCCCAACTACTCATCATTCTTAGAGGCTTTTAGATAGTTAGACATATTTTCAATTTCATTGGGTATTTTGGACAATAATTATTATAAATTTATGATTATTTGTAATACCCTGTAAGATTCTAAGCATGGTTCAGTTTTAATTGTATGCTTAAGGGGTCCAAGGCTTGAAGTTTTGAGGATAGTCATTTTCAAGACCCCAAATCTTTATGGATTATATTTTTGGCCTTCCCGACCCCAAGACATTGGTTTTTGAGTTTAGGGTTGTTAAGGGTATGTCTCAAAAGAGTTTTGGGGTTTTCGGATAGGATTTGAAGTATGTTTAGATAGCAGAGATAGAGAGCCCTTGCAATAGGCTCGTGGCACAATGGTCATTCCCACTATAATAGTGTCCTCGATGCTGGGGTGGTTCCATTAGAGTGAGGGTCATAGCGCACTGGCTACTCCATCAGAGTGAGGTTAGCAGTATGCTAGTGTTGTATGTCCAGCTCCCTGGTTAATGAGATTAAGGGGCAATTGGGTCTTATTCCCTCAACCAAAGTCATCGATAACACGATTAGGGACATTCATAGGGGAGTTATTTGCCTTTTTTCTCTCAAAAATCACTCATTAGAAACCCTCCTCCTTCCCAAAAACAAAATCCAAGCTCCATTCCCCAAGAGTCCAAAATTTCAAGCTTCCAAGCTTAAGCAATCTTCAAGAATCTAGCTATTGAGGTATGTGGGGTTTTGAACATGGTTAATCATTCATTCTTGTGCCTGAAAATACAATTTTCATGTTGAGTTTACATGTTTTAAGTTAAGGTTTATTCCCAAATCCTCAAGTGTTGAAAGCATAGCACTACCTTATGATTGAAAGGACTAAAGAGCATAAAAGTTGTACTTATTCATGTTTTAAACTACAAATTTGATGTTTTATCTTGAATTTTGTTATTTTGATGAGAAATTGCTATTATCCTAAGTTTAATATGTCCTCATGCTTAAATTCATGTATTATACTCATGAATTGAACTGTCCAATGTTTTGAGTCTCTAAATTATAACTTCACATTACTGTTTTAAAAGTTGTTATCGTATTTTTGTAATCATCCAGTGTTGGCAAGTTATGAACACCCGATACCTATGTGGTTTTTTTTACAGTTTTAGACTTTTTAAATACAAGTTATTTAGACCAAGATTTCATTTAATGTTCAAGTTCAAGTTGATACTTGTTAGTACTGTACCGTGTTACATTGAACCATGAAAAATACAAGTGTCATTTAGCTAGGAGTAGGATTTAGTATTAAGAGGGAAGTGTGGGTTCAGCACATCCTACTTCCCAGAAACTATGTTCCCCCATAGGATTTAGGGACTCGCCAATGAGAATTTCCCTATTTCTACCCAAATAGGGCTCAGTATAGTGATCACTCCAGTTCAAGTTCCACTCTGATAGCAAGGATGGAATACCCCTCCTCAAAGTGGGTTAGACATTAGAATCCATGGTAATATACATGGTTTATATCGGTTACATGATACTCCTACAGTTTTAGTTAGTATTAGCAGTCAATTTTAGTTAAGTTCCACTAGAACATTAGTCAGTTTTCAGTATTTGTTCAATCAGTACAAACTATACCAATTATTCAGATAATGTCAGTGTACTAAAATACTTGGTCTTAGTCAGTACAAACTATACCAATTATTCAGATAATATTAGTGTACTAAAATACTTGGTCTTCAATATTCAGTTTTATATGTTTATGTAATTACATTCATTTTCTGTATGTATTTTATTTATTCCTTACCTCATGTACCAATATATTCAAAGTACTGATCACATACCTTTCTCTTGCGCTATGTTGTCGTATAACAAAGGTTCAGATGCACAGTTTCCTGATCATTGTTAGATAGCTCATTAGCTCTCCATGGTAGTAGTGGTGAGTCCTCATCTATTGAGGACGTGATATGGTATTTTATTTATTTTAGCATTTTGTTATGATTCAGTTAATTAGAGTTAGTTGTGGGTTTGTACCATTAACTCCTCATGATTCTTAGTGGCTTTAAGATAGTTAGACAGTTTTTTAGTTATTATCAGTTGTTCAGATAGGATGTTTAGTTTCCAGTGTTTATCAGATACTTTAGACATGTCTTTTATATGTTTTTGTATTCATATTTATAGTACTTTATTGATTATCTTCATCATATGTTATTTTACTTTTAATTCATTCAGCGCCTACAGAAGGTACCAATCCACGGGTTAGCTTGGGGGTCACTTATGGCCTTAAGCACCATGTCACAACTAGGGGGTAGCCTTGGGTCATGACAAAAATGGAATTAGAGTAAGGTTTTAAACTGTCATAGGGTATCTAAAAGATGTGTTGAGTAGAGTCTTGTGCATGGGTGTGAAGCACGCACACTTATGGATAAGAGGCTATGAGACATTTTAGGAAGTTTCCCTTCTTTTAGTGTTCATGTAGTGTGAAAGAGTATGAGCTCTATTGAATTCCTCTTTCTAACTCATCCTTCATTCCGTTTACAGACAATGCCTCCCAGAAGAAACAACAGAAGAAGGAATAGGGATCATCCTGCACCACCAACTTTTCAGGAAGATCCCCTTAATAACCATGTTTCTCACACTGAGTTTAGGGCCACTTTAACAGCATTAGCCCATTCTGGAGTTGCTCATAATAATTAGTAGCTTGTTTCCCCAGCCAATCTAGTGATGAATACGACCACAGCTAGGGTCCAAACTTCAACCAGATGAATCCCCTATGTTTTCTAGATCCAAGTGTGAGAAGGATCTATAGGAGTTTCTAGATGGAGTGTCGAAGGTGACAGGAATCATGGGTGTTACTTTGAATGAAAGAATAGAGTTGGTTGTATATCAATTATAGGAAGTATCTCACACTTGGTTTAAGTAGTAAAAAGAAAACAGGGGTGTAAAAGAAGAGCTTATGGAGTAAGAGGAGTTTCCCACGGCTTTCCTAGAGAGATTTTTCTTGCTGGAGCTAAGAAAAGCTAAGGTTCAGGATTTCATAAACTTGAAGCAGGGAAGTATGAGAAGCAAGGAGCACTCACTCAAGTTCACTCAGTTGGAAAGGTATTCTCCTATAATGGTGGCTGATAATAGGTCCTGAATAAGTAAGTTTGTATCTGGTGTATCTGATAGTGTGGTTAAGGAGTATAGGACCACCATGTTAATAAAGGAGATACACCTATCTCTTCTTATGGTTCATGCTTAATATATTAAGAAGGGGAAGCTTAAGGAAAAGAGAGAGACAGAATAAGAGGGCCAGAATAGGTAGTTTTAACTTTTCTCAGCCATGGTTGGAAGGTGGTAACCATTCCCAATTTTGCAGATATTTTCAGCGTCAGCTCCATCTTCAGCTAGTGCGCAAGTGCCTAAGTTTAGTCAAGATAGACAGGATAAAGTACCAGGCTCTAAGACCCAGGGTAGTGTATACAATAGTCGTACCAACCTACTCTGCAGGAAGTATAGTAGGAACCATCATGGTGAATATTGGGCAGGCAGTAATGTGTGATTTGGGTATGGCAAGCCTGGCAATAAGATCAAGGAGTGTCAAGTGGTAGACCCAAAGAGAGGTAATCCGCGCCAACAAGGCCAGTCTAATTCTTCAGCAGCACCAACAGGTCTCTTGACTCAGTAGGCTGCCACATCGAATGCCACCAATGGGCAGTGTTAGAACAGACTGTAGCCCTCCAGACTCGGCATGATAAGGAAAGTTCTCTCGATATGGTTATGGGTATGTTACAAGTCTTTCATCATCATGTTTATGCACTATTAGACCCCAGAGCTTCACTTTTCTACGTGACCCCTTACATAGATACAGACATTGGTGTCAATCTAGAAACATTAATAGAGCCTTTCTCAGTGTCTACCCCAATGGGTAAGTCTATTATAGAAAGACAGGTATACAAAATTTCCCTATCATAGTGTCTTAGAAAGTTACTTCAGTTGATCTTGTAGAGTTAGTGATGACTGATTTTGATGTCATTCTATGGATCAGTCAGTTGTAGAAATAGAATTGTCCAGTTCTAGTTTCCTAATGAGCGAGTTATCGAATAAAGGGGTAATACTTTAGAGTTTAAGGGTCAGTTTGCTTCCTATATTAAGGAAAAAAGGATGATATCTAAGGGGTGCGTTTACCATCTTATCTAAGTCAAGGACATAAATTTTGAGACTTCGAGTCTTGAGTCAGTTTCTTTGGTAAGGAAATTTCTAAATATATTTCCCAAAGATCTTCCTAGAATCCCCCCCCCCCCCTCCGAAAAGGGAAATTGACTTCAGAATAGATCTTCTTCCAGATACCCAGCGTATTTCTATTCCACCCTATAAAATGACTCCAGCTGAGCTTAAGGAATTGAAGGAATAGTTGAAGGATCTCTTAGATAAGGGTTTCATCAGGCTTAGTGTTTCCCCATAGGGTACTCCAGTACTATTTATGCATAAGAAGGATGGTTCTCTCAGAATATGCATCGACTACCGTTAGTTGAACAAAGTCATCATCAAGAATAAGTATTCTCTCCTAAGAATTGATGACTTTTTTGACCAACATTATGGTGCAAGATGTTTCTCTAAGATAGACCTTAGTTTTAATTATCATCAACTTAGGGTCAGACAATGTGACATTCTAAAGACAACCTTCAAAACTTGGTATGATCACTTCGAATTTCTAATTATGTCTTTTGGACTAACCAATTCCCCTGCAGCTTTCATTGACTTGATAAACAAGGTGTTTAAGCAATACTTAGACATGTTCATCATTGTCTTCATTAATGATATCCTTTTTTATTCCCATATTATGAAGGATCATGCAGAACTTCTGAGAGTTGTGTTGCAGACCCTTAGAGAACACCAGTTGTTTGATAAGTTCAGTAAGTGTGAATTTTGGTTGAGATCAATAGCTTTTCTTGGTCACATAGTTTTTGGTGGTGGCATTCGAGTTGATCCTCGAAAGACCGAAGTAGTAAGAAATTGGCCTAGACCCATTACCCTATCAGATATCAGGAGTTTCTTAGGTTTAGTTGGCTATTATAGATGGTTTCTTGAAGGGTTTTCCTCTATTTCTTTCCCCATGTTGAGGCTAGCCCAAAAGAAGGTTAAATTTTAGTGGTCAGATTCCTGCGAGAAGAGTTTTCAGGAGTTGAAGACTCGATGCACTTTTGCCCAAGTCCTAACTTTTCCAGATAACATAGATGGGTTCGTAGTATATTAAATGCTTCTAGAGTTGGTCTAGGTTGTATTTTGATGCAGAGGGGTAAGGTCATAGACAATACCTCTAGATAGCTTAAACTCCAAGAAAAGAATTATCCAACCCATGATCTTGAGTTGGCAGTTTTTGTATTTACCTTAAAAATTTAGAGGCACTATCTTTATGGGGTTTATGTTGATATGTTCATGGATTACAAGAGTTTACAGTACGTGTCATGTAGAAAGACTTAAATATTTTCCAGAGAAAATGGTTTGAGTTGTTGAAAGATTACAATATGAGTGTATTGTATCATCCAGGCAAAACCAATGTAGTGGCAGGTGCCCTTAGTTGATTGTCTATGGGTAGTATTTCCCATGTTGAGGATGATATAAAAGAGTTAGTCTGTGAGGTTCATCAGCTTGCTAGGTTAGGAGTTCGGTTGGTTGATTCATTTGAAAGAAGTATATAGGTTCAGAATGGATCAGAATCTTCATTGATTGCTAAAGTAAAAGAAAAGCAAGATAGAGATCCTAGTTTTGTTAGGTTGAAGGAGACAGTTAGAGATCAGAAGGTGGAGATTTTCTCTTGGGGGGAGATGGTGTGCTTTATTGTCATAGTAGGTTATGTATTTCGTGTGATGATGGTTTGAGACAACAAATACTTGTAGAAGAGCATGGTGCATGGTATTCTATCCACCCCAGAGCCACTAAGATGTACCATAATTTATGGGAAATCTATTGGTGGATTGGTATGAAGAATTATATTGCAGAGTTTATGGATAAGTGTTCAAACTATCAGCAGGTTAAGATTGAGCACCAAAGACCTAGTGGTACATATTAGGAGTTTATCATTCTCACTTGGAAGTGGGAGGTGGTGAATATAGATTTTGTAATAAGATTTCCTCGTACGCGTCATCAGCATGATTTGATTTGGGTGGTTGTAGATAGAACGACCAAGTCAACCCATTTCTTGCCAGTTCATACTTAGTATTCAGCTGAGGATTATGCTAGACTCTATCTTAGGGAGTTGGTGAAGTTGCATGGGGTTCCATTGTCTATCATTTCAGACAGAGGTACTTAGATTACCTCTCACTTTTGGAAAGCTTTTTAGAAGGGTATTGGTACCCAAGTTTACCTCCGTACAACTTTTTATCCTCATACAAATGGTCAAGAAAAGAGAACCATTCAGATATTAGAAGATATGTTGAAGTCCTATGTTATTGACTTTAAGGTAGTTGGGATGACCACTTACCTTTGATTAAGCTTTCCTACAATAATAGTTATCACTTTAGTATTCAAATGGCTTCGTTTGAAGCTTTCTATGGAAGGAAATATACATCTCCTAATTATTTGTTTAAAGAAGGTGAGGCTTCTTTGATAGGGCCAGATTCAGTGTTTGAGGCGATGTAGAAAGTTCAGTTAATTCAAGAGAGGCTGAAGACAACCCAAAGCCTTCAGAAATCTTATGCAGATGTGAGGAGAAGGGATATTGAGTTTGAGGTTGATGACTTGGTCTATTTGAAAATTTTGCCTATGAAGGGAGTGAACAGGTTTGCCAAGAAAGAAAAGATCATTCCCCACTATGTTGGCCTATGTAGAATCTTGAACCATTTTGGAAAGGTAACTTATGCGCTTAAGTTTCCTGTAAACTTGGCATCAGTACATCAGGTGTTCCATGTTTCTTTGTTTAAGAAATACATGATTCAGCTTCTATTGTTTCTTTAGAAAGTGTGGATGTTAAGGATAGCCTTTCCTACGAAGAAGTCCCAGTTGAGATCCTTTATCATTAGATTAATAGTCTAAGGAATAAAGAAGTTTCTTTAGTTAAGGTTCTATGGAGGAATCAGTCCATAGAGAAAGCTACTTGAGAAGGAGAAAAAAATATGCTAGCCCGGTATCCTCATCATTTCTCCACAAATTTAAACTTATCTTGAGGTAACAGCTTTTCTTAGATTGACTCTGTTCATTCTCTATTTCAGCTATGCAACTATTCTCTTGTCATAGCTTGCATTCATGAAGTTAGTTCATCCCATGTAGTATATGTCATGCTTTAGACCCAGTTATTTGATCATGTTTTATCTTATCAGTGTTTAGTATAGACTCTTAATATCCATCGTATCTCACCTTAAACAGTCTTATTCGAGGACGAATAGTCCTAAGGGGGAGATATTATAATACCCCGTAAGATTCTAACCTCGGTTTAGTTTTAGTTGCATGCTTAAGGGGTCCAAAGCTTGAAATTTTCACTAAGCATTGAGGACTTATTCATTTTCAAGACCCCAAAACTATATAGATTTTATTTTTGGCCTTCCCGACCCCAAGACATTAGTTTTTGAGTTGAAGCGTGTTTAGGGTTTTTAAAGGTATGTCTTATGAGAGTTTCAGGATTTTTGGATGGGGTTCGGGTTTTGTTTGGATAATGAAGACAGAAAGCCCTCGCAATAGGACCACAGCGCGATGGTTATTCATACTATGATGGTATCAGGAATGCATGGGTTGCTCCATCAGAATGAGGGCGCGGTGCACTGGCCACTTCATTGGTGTGGGCTTCACGACATGCTACTGTTGTATGTCCAGCTCCTTGGTTAAAGAGATCAAGGGGAAATTGGGTCATTTTCCCTCAACCCAAGTCATCCATAACATGATTAAGGACATTCATAGGGGCATTATTTGCCCCTTTCTCTAAAAAATCACTCATTAGAAACCCTCCTCTTTCCTTAGAACAAAATCCAAGCTCCTTTTCCCAAGAATCTAAGAGTTTAAGCTTCCAAGTTCAAGCAATCTTCAAGAGTCTAGCTATTGAGGTATGTGAGGTTTTAAACAAGGTTAATCTTTCATCCTTTTGCCCGAAAGTATGATATTCAAGTTGATTTTACATGTTTTAAGTTAGGGTTTATTCCCAAATCCTCATGTGTTGAAAGCATAGCATTACCCTATGATTTAAAGGACTACAGAGCATAAAAGTTATACTTATTCATGTTTTGAACTACAATTTTGATGTTTTATCTTGAATTTCGTTGTTTTGATGAGAAATTTCTATTCTCCTAAGTTAAATATGTCCTTATTCTTAAATTTATGTATTATACTCATGAATTAAACTGTCCAATGTTTTGGGTCTCTAAACTATGACATAGCATTATTGTTTTAAGAGTTGTTATCATATTTTTGTAATCATTCAGTGTTGGTGGGTGATGAACACCCGATACTTATGTGGTTACTTCTTATTTTAGACTTTTCAAATACAAGTTAGTTAGACCAGGATTTCATTACTATGTCTAAGTTCAAGTTGATCTTTGTCAGTACAGTACCATGTTATGTTGAACCATGAATAACACCAGTTTCATTTAGTTGGGAGTAGGATTTAGCATCGAGAGGGAAATGTGAGTTTCGCACATCCTACTTACCAGAAACTATGTGCCCTCATAGGATTTGGGGACTCGCCAAAGAGCATTTCCCCTTTTGTGCCCAAATCGAGCTCAATATAGAGATCACTTTGGTTCAAGTTCTACTCCAATTTCAAGGATGCAACATCCCTCCTCAATGTGGGTTAGATGTTGACTCTATGATAATATCCGTGGTTATTCCGGTTACATCATATCTCCCACGATTTCAGTCAGTATAAGTAGTCTATTTCAGTTTAGTTTTACTAAACCAGGCAGTCAGTTTTCAACATTTACAGTCAGTTATACTAACTATACTAGTTATTCAACTAATGCCAGTGTACTAAAATACTTGGTCTTGAATATTCAGTTTTACGTGTCCATATAATTACATTCAGTTTTTGCATGTATTTCTGTTAGTCCTTACCTCATGTACCAGTACATTCAAAGTGTTGATCAAATACCTTTCTCTTAAGCTATGTTGTCTTATAACATAGATTTAGACACAAAGTTTGTTGATCATCCTTAGACAACTCAGCAGTTCTTCGCGACAATAGTGGTGAGTCCTCATCCATCGAGGACGTGATATGTCATTTTATTCATTTGAACATTTCATTATGATTCAGTTAGTTAGAGTTAGTTAGGGTTTGTCCCATCAACTCCTCATTATTCCTAGAGGCTTTCAGACAGTTAGACAATCGTTTAGTTTTTTAGTTATTTTCAGTTGTTCAGACAGGTAATTTAGTTTCTAGTGTTTATCATATACTTCAGACATGTCTTTTATATGTTTTTGTATTCATATTGATAGTACTTTATTGGTTTATCTTCCACATATGTTATTTTACTTTCATTTCATACAATGCTCGTTGCAGGTACTAGTCCACGGGTTATCTTGAGGTTACTTGTGGCCTTAAGCACTGTGTCGCGACTAGGGGGTAGCCTCAGGTTGTGACATTATTCCTCATTTGTTTACTTTAGTAGCCTCAGGTTATGACATTATTCCTCATTAGTTTACTTTAGTTAGCTTCCGCCTAGTATTTTGTTATATTCTTTCAGTGTTTATTTCTTATACCAGGACATGGGTTAGCTTAGGTTCACTTGTGACTCTAAGTACCGTATTACGACCAAGGGGTAGTCTCGGGTCGTGACAATTTCAATCCATAAGGATAAAGATAAACTTGGCCTGCTAATTATGCTTCTTACCATGTCCATTAATGTTTGATTCCTTCTTTTTGCCATACTATTTTTTGTGGTATTCGTGGCATGGTATATTATGCAATTATACCTTCCTTTTCGAGAAACTCAACAAATGGGCCTTTAACTTGTCCCTTTTCTGTGTACCTACCATAATATTCTTCACCCTTATCAGACCTTACAATTTTGATCTGAGCTCTAATTTGTTTCTTTACTTGTATTTTAAAAACATTAAAAGCATCATATTTTTATGATATATTAAACAAATGATAGAGAAACATATATCTTGAATATTCATCAATAAATGAGATAAAGTATCTTTCACCATTCAAGCAAGGGCTAAGAAATGTCATGACCCGAGCCGAGGCCCCGGCTGCAATGGGCGTCCCGAGCCACGAAGGCCCAAGAGACCCCATAACATGCTATCATGAACACAATGAATACAAAAAAAGTGCAAAAGATATATGAAATTCAAGTTGATCTTAGGATAAAAATATGCCAATATATTGATAATACAATACTCAAATCCCGTCCATGAAGCCTCTACTAAAAAACTAACTATCTAGGCCGGGAAAAGGCGCCCAGTTGGACCATAAACTGAAAGAAGTCAACATATGAATAGATGTCTTTCAAAGTGTGGAAAACTCGCCAACTCGATCGTATCCAAATGATTTACTGATGTGATGGACCATAGGGGTGTGCCTCAGAATCTGTACTAGGGGAGTCAATGCTCGGAAAGTATTGATGTGCAGAATTGTACAAAAATAACATATATTTCAAATAACATAATCAAGATCATTGTGAAATCAATTTAGCATAATTTATATGAAAAAAATGGGCATAATTAATGAGCTTCAAACCATGTTTGTAAAAACGCAGATAATACTCTTTGTTTTACTCCTGAGCTAGATGTTACGCCTTACAAACATAGTACCCAAAGGCTATGTGAGTCCTCCATTAACACGTCGGCCAAACCCCCAATACGAGTTTGCCTCAAGGATTGGAGTATCATAAAAAGTATGCCCACTTACCTACATACTATGCTATCCCATTGAACGAATAACATATCATAAAACCCGTATTGACAAAACAGTGTTTTGCTATGAGTTATCTGAACTCGTGCCTTTTTTAGGTAACCATCTAACTCTCTTAGAGCCCATTTTTAGGCAATTAAAATCATACTTCATGCTTATTAAAGTTTTTCTCTTATTCTATTAAGAGAATATCACAACGGGGCATCGTCATACCCAAACTTGCAAGCCATATCATATTCATAGCCCTTTCTCATTCAAAAACATGTTAATGGCCACCAAAAGATAAACATATCACATAAGAGTTCTTATTTCAAAAGCATATGAAGACTTATGCAAAACACTCTCTTTTCTAGACCTTAACACATGGTAGTCAATTCTTTCATCAATCACATGCAATTTCTTCATTGCGACAGAATAGCTTTTAGCATGAGAATTACCCCTTTTGAAATCATTCAAAAACAACAATGCATAATAGTTAAAGAGGCACTTAAAATTCAAGAATTATCATCATTCATAAAACATCCCCAATGTTAGTCACATATGAATCTCAGGATCAAAATAGAGACTGATAGTTCGTACTCTCAAACCCATTACACAATTCATAACATGTTAAGACCATAAATTTCATTATGGGAGAGGGAATTTCACAAATCATGCTAATAAATTACTTTTCAAAAATCATAACGTATATACACATGAATATAACTCAAGTTCATGGGAAAATCCCATAATAAATGCATACTATCATCAAAATAAGTTAATGATGCATGCTATTCAAACGGTTTCCAAAACCCATTACATATGCATTTTTAAAGCTTGTTGAAACGTTAAACCTATACCCATGAAGGTTAGGATAGTCCCACATACCTTTTTTTGATGAAAAAAATTCAAGACATATTGAATCTATGCCTTGAAAGTATGAGTTTTGAAAGAAACCCTAACTTCTTTCTCTCTTGAGAGTGGAGATGAGGAGGAACGATGAGAAGCTGACATCTAATGGGCAAATAGCATTTAAACTATGTTTTAAGTCATGGGGGTAGGGTTTGAGGTGAGGAAACTACTAAAATACCCTTAAAGAAACAGAATTAAATTGCAGAAATTTTTACTTGATGACTTAGTTGATAGCTTGACAATGAGTTGATGGCTTATCAACTTAATCATCAACCTCTAGCTGGGCTTGGACAATTTCTGGTTAAGGTTGATGACTTAGTTGATAGCTTGTCAACTAGTTGATGGCTTATCAACTTAGTCAGCTCTTCTCTAAATGATTTAGGATATTTTTGGTTAAGTCTAACTACTAGGTTGATAGCTCATCACTTAGTAGACGACTTATCACTCAAGTCATCACCTTGTTGACAAACACACTCCAAAGTAAAATGAGTATAACTTTCTATTCTAATATCAGATTAAGGTGAAACCAGATGCGTTGGAAAAAAAGACTCAAAGATTTTTTCATTTGATATATGGTAGGCCACCTAACTCGATATATTTAGAAGTAATGGTAGTTGTAAGCTGGCCCAAGTATGGATGTCCGCTAAAACTCTATCGATAGAAAAGTCCTCCACTCGTCTTTAAGTTAGGAGATTTTTATGATCTCACTCGACTTCCAAAGATGTCACTACACTTTAGATTTGATCATCACACTTATTTTGACATAGAATCATTAGTTTCGGGTCTATATACGTAGCAACGACGGTTCAAATTCTAGCTCTAAAATGTGGGGTGTCACACTATCTCCCCCTTGGAATCATTCATCCTCGAATGATAGGTAGGAACTTGTTGAAGCTATAGAAGTATGGAATAAAGGATGTAGCCTCACCTTAGGAATTTTATTTTCCTTAAAAATATTCATAGAATTCAAGAAGATCTTCATGACATCACCAAGTAAATCATATAAGCACAAAACATGAGATAACAAGACTTGACATAGACATGATCTTCGCATGTTTTCTATGGCACATGATCACAACATTGTAAGGCATGAATTTTCTGAAGAATCCTCGTCCTGATTAAGATTTGTACAAGAAATGAACTGAGATTCTCGCAGGACTTAAGAATAGAATAGAAACACTCTCTACCTTAAATGATACGTCTAATAACCTTTAAATTTTACGACGCTTCTCAACTATGCTTTCAACTATGAATACCACATTTCAACATCTCAATCTTACAATTCCCCCACTAAATACATAACTACAAGAGCTTGTGTCTAACTGTATAGCACTTACATGTTGAAGCCTAACTCGGAGTAAAAAGGTGCTAGCTTAAACTATGGGACCCTATACATCCCTTTAAGAATATTACTTCACCTTATCACTCTAATCAAACAAATTTTAGGTATTAAATCAAGGAGTACTAACCACATAGAACCTTGGTTTGTGTATCTATAAATCACAACATCCAAATATATCTCTACTACACCTTTGTTATAGATCTCCCAAGTAAAACCTAGCAACTTCAATCATTCTCACAAAGATTTTTGCCACATATCCACTTCCTAACTATTTCACATAACAAAAGTTCATATCTCTCTCCCCCCCCTTCCCTTATAACCTTAATTTGAGTAGCCACACACAAAGCTTAACCTTAAAGAACATTCACTCCTATATCTAAAACATTACTCTACTGTTATTATCACTATTATTCTAATATAAGGAACGTTAGTGAGGGACTAGAGTGCAAGTATCAGGGATGGGAGTGAGATACAATGCAATAGGCACTAAATACCTCATATAAACCACCTAGATCATATGTACAGGGTTGTACAGAAATAAACATAATGTAGCGTGAGTTCTTCAGACAAGGAACAATGAGAGACGTGTGCATACATCATGATTTTTAAAGAATAAATCCGTAGTACATATATTCAAGGGATTAGAAAAGGATTGTTGCTCGAAGCTATAGCTTCTCAATTTAAGAGTTGAGAATGGCCATAGGTTTGATAAACCTTATGTCTCTAGGCTAGACTCGACATAAAATGAATCAGTACATATAGAAAGCATAATTTCTTAAAACTAAGCATGATATGAGACATGAATTTATGGATCATGAGCAATGATAACATGGATCTTGAATACTTGGAAGCTTGAATTGTTGAGAGACGTTTTTGCTTCTAGTTTAGGGGTTGGAGCATGGACAAAATTTTGATAGAGAAATCGGGACTTAGAAATAGACACAATTTGAATATATAGGACATTAGTAGAATGTCCTCTTGATCCAAAGTAGGAGAATTTTATTAGAATAAGAATAGAGTTTTTATGTCCCTTCCTTAAAACTTACCACCATGAGAAAATTCAGGATTTGCCTCAGTCCATGATCTCACCCTTAGGTCAAAGTTCACCACTATAGACTTGAGGAAATATCCTCTCATTAAATCTACAATTATAATACTCACCATAATGGGGTTATCACCATACACGTGAATGCCAAACTCTCCTGATAGCTATAAGATGAAGACACTACTCTTCAGGGATACTAATCTTAACTTTTGCTCGGTCCATAGGCATCACCCTATAACTCACACTCTCATAAGCAAACACATTCACTCATCTTAACACATAACAATCAATTATTCACTACTTAGTATACTATCATTACACCTCTAATTGTATACCCTCACAACTTAACAAAGTTTTTAAAACTAGACCAAGAGCTCACATCATCTAACTATATTTACCTTAATTAAGCTCTAAATAACACCATATAGAAGCTCTATATCCTTTTTATATTAAGAAATTTAAGAACATTAACTAGGCACATATGGCACTTATATACTTAGGACCTCATCTGACAACAAGCTACTTGGGGTTGAACTTATTCTTATACACCCAATGCTCATATCCACCTCATGACTCAGCCTTAATTCATTATTTTAAAACTAATCCTCATCTATATATATCACAATTTTTTCACTCAAGTTTTCCACAAGCTTCCAACCTAGGCTATGGCACACATCAAATCAAGCCTACTAACTTACTCCCATAATTTCTTGTATCGCTACCCTCGAGTTAATATTCTTACCACCACAATCCATATCTAAAGTCCAAATCTAGTGTCTAGCACCGATCATGTACAACAGAGGAAACATCCTGCATAGTATAATAGTCCACCGAATAGAGAAATCAACCTAAATTCCTTACTTCTTGTAACTACGACATACAAGCACATTTTCCTCCACAACGTTATTACTACACCTTAACATTTATTACACGCCTTCTCACATACTGTACTAGCTTACAACTACTAGAGAAAAGAGAATCAAGGGGGCGGGGGTAAAGTCATATTATAAGAATAGTCGACCTTTCTTTTATACTATAGCCCATTATGATCTATTAGCACATTCAACTTTCTCATATCATATATACTTACCCATTCATATGTCCCAATTACCTTCAAAATTATATAACCATCAATGAGTTCCACCTTCCTAGATTTCCCAATTGAATGCAAAATTATAAATTACAAGCCAATTTACCCCTTTCAATCACAACCTAAGATTAATTTTTCTACTACACTAAGTATGCATCACGAGTTTTTCCCCCTTTCAACTAAGTTCTAATCAAATAAATAATCACGTCCTCTTCTAAATGCCATAAATCTATAAATTATGCTACAGTTTTATCCAATCACCATAAAAGGTCATACCACGCTCTACTCAAAGGTTACATAACTACAACTACCTTTTTCACTCAAGAGTTACCCTTACTCTAACTTTTAAACTTATGAATTCATACCACTAACTTCGGGACCATCGTATTACTCATATATTTTAACACCTTAACATATACTAAACTAGGATGGAAATAATGTTCCAACATTTTGCTACATACCATTACCCTTAAGCGTGACATCTGCACCAAAGCTTTTGAAAAGGGTCTGAATACACTTCTTACCTTTGGATAAAATACATGATTGATATAGATAGGGATATACACTTGATTCAATACACTTGACACACTAATGGACTCCTCTCAAGTCATTGTGCTATTTCATAACTTTATGGATAACTCAATCAGAAAAGACCATATAGTTAGGAATATAAACTTTTGAAATTATACCACCTCGATAATGAGACATGGCCTATAAAATTAGAGCAAGGAAGGAATTTGGATAACTTTCATATGGAGAACACTATTGCATGATCTAGAGTATAAAATAATAGAAAGCATTTCCAAAATGCCCGGTAACCTCCCTATTATAAGTGTGGTGTGCAACATACCCATAAGCATGACTCTACTAGACATGACTTCGTGTACATTTTGAGACCATAAATAGTGCTTTGATACCAAGTTTTTCATGACCCAAGCAGAGGCCCTGGCCGTGATGGGAATCTCGAGCGACGAAGACCCAAGAGATCCCATAACATGCTATTATGAACATAATGCATATAAAATAAAGGTGTGGAAGATATATGAAATTCAAGTTGATCTTTAGGATAAAAATATATCAATAAAGTAATGACAGTACAATATTCAAATCCCATCCATGAAGCCTCTACTAAAAACTAATTGTCTAAACTAGGACAAGGTCACCGACTGAACTATAAATTAAAAAAAGTCAAGATATAAATAGATTCATTCCAAAAGATGGATGGCTCACAAAATCTGTTATATCCAAATGTTCTAATGATGTGAAGGACCATAGGGTTAGGCCTCAAAACCTGTACTATGGGGGGTCAATACTTGGAAAGTATTGGTATGTAGAACAATCTAAAAATAACAAATACTTCATGTAAAATATTTAAGAGCATTATTAAATCAATTTAGCATAATGGATATGAAAACACATGGGCATAATTAATGAGCTTCAAACCATTCATACAAAAATATAGACAACACTCTTTGTTTTACTTCTGAGCTAGATGGTACACCTATAAACATAGTACCCATAGGTTATATGGGTCCGCCATTAACTTGTTGTCCAAGCTCCCAATTCGAGTTTGCTGCAAGGATTTGAGTATTATAAAGAGTATGCCCACTTACAAACATACCATGTTATCTCACTTAAAGAATAACATATCATAAAACTCGTATCGTCAAAACACGATTTTGGGCCATGAGTTATCTGAACTCATGCCTTTTTTAGGTAACCATCTAACTCTCTTAGAGCCCATTTTTAGCTACTTAAAATCACACTTTATTCTTATTAAAGTTTGTCTCTTTTCTGTAAAGGACATATCATAACAGGGTATCATCATACCCAGACTTGTAAGCCATATCATATCATATCCATAGCCATTTCTCATTCAAAAACTTGCTAATGACCACCAAAAGATAAACATATCACATGAGAGTTCTTATTTCAAAAGCATATGAAGACTTAGGCAAAATACTCTCTTTTGAAGACATTAGCACATGAGGGCCAATTCTTCATCAATCACATGCAATTTCTTCATTAGGACACAAGAGTCTTTAGCATAAGAATTACCCTTTTTGAAATCTTGCAAAAAAAACAATCATAATAGTTAAAGAAGCATTTAAAATTCAAGAATTATCATCATTCATAAAATAGCCCCAACGTTAATCACATATAAATCTCATGATCAAAGAGGGGACTTATAATTTATGCTCTTAAACCCATTCCACAATTCATAACATGTTAAGACCACAAATTTCATCATGGGAGAGGTAATTCCGTAAATAATGCTCATAAATCACTTTTTGAAAATCATAATGTATATACACGTGAATATAACTCAAGTTCATGGAAAACCCCCATAATAAATGCACTTTCACCAAAATGGGTTCATGATGCATGCTCTTTAAAGCTTGTTAAAACATTAAACCTACACCCATGAAAGTTAGGATAGTCCCACATACCTTTTTTTGAAGAACAAAAATTTAAGATATCATGAATATATGCCTTGAAAGTATGAGTTTTGAAAAAATCTTAACTTATTTCTCTCTTGAGAGTGGAGATGAGGAGAAGTGATGAGAAACTGACATCTAATGGGAAAATAACATTTAAACTATGTTTTAAGTCGGGGGTAGAGTTTGAGGTAAGGAAAAGACCAAAATACACTTAAAGAAACTGAATAAAAATTGTAGGAATTTTTAGTTAATGACTTTGTTGATAGCTTGTCAACTAGTTGATAGATTATCAACTTAGTCATCAACCTCTAGCTGGGCTTGGACATTTTTCTATTTAAGGTTGATGGCTTAGTTGATAGCTTGTCAATTAGTTAATGGCTTAACAACTTATTCATCACCTTCTCTAAATAATTTAGGATATTTTCTTATTAAGGCTGATGACTAGGTTGATAGCCCGTCACTTAGTTGTCATCTTATCAGTCAAATTGTCACCTTGTTGATAGACAGATACTCCAAAGTAAAATATACATAACTTTCTACTTCAATATTAGATTAAGGTAAAATCGGATGCATTGGAAAGATGACTCGAAGATATTTTATTTGATATTTTGTAAGACTCCAAACATGCTATATTTTAGATGTAATGGTCATTGAAACATGACCTAAGTAATAATGTCTGCTAAAAATCTATCGATTGAAAAGCCGCCCACTCATCTTTGAGTTATAAGATTTTTATGATCTCACTCGACTTCCAAAGATATCACCACACTTATATTAACATAGTATCAGTGGGTTGGGGTGTATACATATAGGAACGACAATTCAAATTCTAGACCAAAAATGTGGGATGTTACAGAAAAGGTCAACGAATATCTATGTATGAGTTCAACCAATTAAGAACACCTTTTGGCATCTTTAGTGGATTTATTAGTCTACTTACCCTTTATGCAGTCCACCCAAGTCCTAACGCTAGAAAAATGAAGAGCTCCAAGAAATATATCATCAACTAACCTTTTGATTATTTTAATAGAGATGTTCCAGTCTCTTGTGCCAAAGACTTGATAAGTTCTCAATGATAATACGTTGCTTAGTTTCAATTTCTTTATCATGCAGAGTTATGACATTACATTCAATCATGGGGGGTATCTCAAATTTAAATAACTTTCCATACATATTTTCAAAATCAATAACTTTATTGCCTTTCAAAAGTTTCATTGCAGACAAGTGAAATTAAAATCATAACCAGTTATGGATAGTCTAGAAAGAGAAATTAAATCTCTAGAATATGATGGAACATAAAAAGTATTTTCTATATCTAATTAAAAAAACATCTTCTAAAACAAGCCTATAAGTCCCCATGCCTTCCACATGTGATGTCATCCTATTGCCAGAATAAATATTTTGTTCACTTTCTATCGGCTTTCTTACAATTAGAAAATCCTACATGGCTTTGACAATGTGAGATTCGGAACCAGAATAGATCTACCATATATTATGATAAACTTCAGTGAAATTAGATTCATAACTTACAAATGTAAAATTATCTTTCTTATGGAGCCACTTCTTGTATTTTAGACAATCTTTCTTCTAGTGTCCCTTGTTCTAAAAAATGGCAAGTGTCTTTTTCAAGACTTTCCTTCTTCTTTATAGGAACACTTTTACCATTTTTTGCATTCTTCTTATCATGATTCACTAAATTAGCACTTTTGGGTGTCTAATGTTTCAACCTCTCCTCGTCTTGTACACACATAGTCAAGAGTACATTGATTGAACATTTATCTTTTTGTGTGTTGTAAGATTTCTTGAATGAACCATATTTCGTAGAAAGAGAGTTGACTATAAAATGCATAATAAATGGTGAAGACATATTAACCTCAAGGGTCTTGAGTTTAGTAGAAATATCTCTCATCTTCATAATGTGCTCACACACTGTACGGCCTCTACCAAATGTCATACTTGAGAGCCTCTTCATAAGGATATTGACCAACGCCTTGTCAGAACTTACAAATTGTTCATTAATTTCATTCCCATAAGCTTTAAAATTGTTGTTATTAGGGATAGAACCCCTAATACTTTAATTTATATGAGCCTTTATGAGCATTAAGCTCAAGAGATTAGATTGCTTCCACCGCTCATAAAAAGTCTTAGCCTTTGTCGTACTTGATTATGGTTCTTCCATATGAAGTGTCAGATCCATATCCAAACATCCTAAAGTGAGAAGGACATTATCCTTTCATTAAGTAAAGTTAACACCAGACAATATTGGAATTCAAGCATTTTCATTAAATAGAGAAGTAGGAAAAGTTGTGTTAACTGCAAAACAAGGATACACATATATAAGCTATGAAATACATAGCCTTCAAAATGAATCACGTAAATAACTATTCTTAAGTAAATTATAAACCTTTCTGTGGGTATAGGTTGCTGCCTATGCATAGAATTAATTAACCTTGTTAGACTAGTAAACCGAATAAAACTAGAAAACCATTCATACCTGTGGGTATAGGATAATGTTTAAACAAAAAGGATTACTATCTACTCTAATTAATCTAACAAACTAGTTACCTCCTTGTGGGGTAAGGTTACTATTTGATAAGATAAATGAACTTTAATAGATGTAATTATTATATTTCAATAACTTTACTTTATGTGATTAAATAACATATTTCTTTATATCATATGCTCGGGTTGTTGTATCTAACCCAACATATGATAAAAAGAACTTAGAATGACATCTAACAATAGTTAATTTTAATAATAAATTTAAACAAAGTGTTAATTCTTAAAATGATAAAGAGGATTTAACAGCCTAAGCCTACATCAAAGCATTGCAACGCCCCGTAAATACAGCCTAGACGTCACACGATGCTCAAGACTACAAGTAGTCCCAAGCTAACCCTTTAAGCCTTTTAATAACTTTGAAACTCATAATAAAGATAAACTTAACAAATGAAATCTTGAAATAACTAAATTAATGTATTAATTGAAAGTCTTAAACTTTGAAATCTTCAAACAAACACGTTTAAGTCTATAAGCAAAACAATCGGACAAGTCTCTACTTCTTACTAGAGAGCCACTAGGACAAGCCCCAGCTGACTCGAACTAAACAAAATCAAATAGCTAAAATAATTCATCAATAGAAAGTCTGATAATGGGTCCTCAAACTTTGAGGACTCTCCAAGCATCGGGATGTGGGTGGAGATACTCGCAATTAATCACGCTGTTGGAACTGAGCACCAAAACCTACATTATAAGATAATGTAGCACATAGATATATTTGTAGATCAGTACTTTTGGAATGTACTGAGCATGCGGGGGTGAATGCATAAGTAAAACAACAACTTAATGTTCACATAAACTTGTAAATAATGCATACAACGTGTAAATGACTCACCTTGGCCTGAATAAAACAAATACTGCAAAATAGTAAACATGAGTATTAAAGCATAAAAACAATCTTGGTGAGTCATAATACTTAGTTTCTAAAACTCTTTACTTTTATTCTTAAGTGATCACTATACTTACCCCATATTGGGACTTTAAACCTGTGGTGGCTCGTAGTTTTGGGGAATATGACCTTTGATTCATACCCAGCTCAGTGCTACATACAACTCCCTTAATATTTATATGCTAATACTTTAGGAAATCCACCTTAAAATAGCATAAGGGTTTATAACAAAAATTAGTTATGTTTATCTATTCTTTAATCTGTGATCAAAATGAACAAATATGGATTCCTTATCTTAGCTTAGGATCAAAAGATCAATTCTTGCTTTAAATCTTAATATAAATTTATCAAAGAATGCTTAAAAGCATAATCTTCTTGAAATCTCAATACTAAAACTTAGGGCTTAAAACCCATGTTGTAAACTCATGTCAATTCATAATAAAAATTCATGCTCAATAAAAATCTTAAAATACTTCAATAATAACAAGTCAAGATAGTGCAATCTCATTAATAATATAAATCATGTAGTTTAAAAACATAATCATTAGCACTTCTTGATATACTTAAAGCTTTAAATCGCATGAAAATCACACGCTTCAAGAATATACATACTTGGGTATGAACCTTACTTCAAAACAATTAAATAACATCTTTAAATCATGCAATTTGGGAACAAAGGTGAAAGAATACCCTTGTTCATAACTCCACATACCTTATTAGGCTTGATTTGATGTATAAGTTTGACTTTGAACTCTTGGAGATGTTCTTGAAGGATTTTTCTTGAAGTTATTGGATTAGGAACCTTAAATTCTTGATTGTCTTAAAGAGGATGTAATAGAATTTTAAGTTCTTGAAATTGGGTTAGGGTTTCTTGGAGAGAAAATTAATGGAGAGTGGGCGTATAATGCTTAAACCGACATTTAATATTATGTTTTATGACTTACGGTGATAGTAAATGACCTAACTTCCCCTCTGGAGATTAAAGTAGCAACTAAAATGTCATTTTGAAGGACACCGTGATGCGATGACATGCCCATCGCTATACACGGTGCGGCGCGGCAAAATCTCATTGAGCTGCTGGAAACAAAATCCAAACATGACTCAATCCTCATCTAAAAAAATTAAAACTTCCCCGAGACATGCTCCTTACACACCTGAATATGAATTAACTCAAAAACTATCATCTCAAAGTTTAGAAAGTCAACTAAAAATCCTTAAAGTTAAGAGGTCAAAATGAGACTAAGTTCCCAACACTTTTTAGTTTTATTTTCAGGTTCTAAGTCTCTTATGCAGGCACTATGAGTTGAACTGAACTAGGAACGTATGGGGTATTATAATATCTCCCCTTGGGAGCATTCATCCTCGAATGAGATTGACTAAGATGAGGATACTGGGAAAACTTAGGTCTTATACTGAACATACATAACTGACACTTGACTACATGACTGAACTGATTAGTGAATGCATGAGATGTCATCAAGATGATTAAATATATCTGGAATTGAAATTAGAAAATGAGATAATCTAAGGAAAACGATTACCTTAAGCTATAACTGAGCTTGTGAAGAAAAGATGAGGTTACTTGATTCGCATATCTGCTTCTGCTTCCCAAGTGGCACCCTTAACAGACTGATTCTGCCAAAGAACTTTGACCAAGGGAACTTCTTTGTTCCTTAGTCTATGAATCTAGTGATCAAGAATATCAACTTGTATTTCTTCATAAGAAAGGCTATCCTAAATTTCGGTGCTTTCCACAGGAACTACAACAGTTGGATCACCAACAAACTTCGTTAACACGGAGACATAAAACACTGGGTGCACGGATGACAAATCTACAAGCAATTCAAGCTCATATGCTACCTTTATAACACGACTCAATATTTTGTAAGGGCCAACATATTGGGGACTAAGCTTCCCTTTTTTGCCAGATCTCTTCAATCCCTTCATGGGCGAAATCTTCAAATAAATTAAGTCACCAACCTCAAACTCAAGATCCCTTCTCCTCACATCTGCATAAGATTCTTAATGACTCTGAGCTATCTTAAGCCTTTCTCGAATCAACTGAACTTTTTCCATAGCTTCAAATACCACATCTGGTCCTATAAAAGTAGCCTTACCTACTTCAAACCAATCAATAGGTAATATAAACTTTATCCCATATAGAGACTCAAACGGAGCCATCTGAATACTGGAATAATAACTGCTGTTGTAGGAAAATTTGACCAAAGGAAAGTGGTCATCCCAACTTCCTTTAAAATCAAGAACACACGCCCTCAATATATCCTCTAGGTTCTGAATGGTCCTTTCTACCTGACCATCGATCTAAGGTTAAAAAGCAAAATTGATATGATCATAGGTACCAAGACCCTTCTAAAAGGCTTTCCAAAAGGGAGAGGTAATCTGAGTACCCCTACCTGAAATGATGAACAAAAAACTCCATGCAATCTAACTAACTCTCTAATATAAAGATTAGCATAATCCTCAGCTGAATAGGAAGTATGGACTGGCAAGAAATAGGTTGACTTGGTCATTCTATCAATAATAACCTAAATCGAATCATGCTGACGACGCGTACGGGGCAACCCTATCACAAAGTCCATGTTCACCTCTTCCCACTTCCAAGTAGAAATACTAAACTCCTGCAAAGTGCCACCAAGATTTTGGTGCTCAAACTTAACCTATTAACAATTAGCACGCTTGGCTATAAACTCAGCAATATCCCTCTTCATGCCACTCCACCAATAGATTTCTCGTAAATTGCGGTACATCTTACTGGATCCTGGGTGAATAGAGTAACACGCATCATGCGCTTTCACCAAAATCCATTGCCTCAAACAATTAACACACGAAACACACAGTCTACCCTAGTATCATAACACACTATCTCCCCCTTAAAAGAAAACCTCTATTTTCTGATCTTTGACAGAATCCTTCAACTTAACTAGAATGGAATCCCTATCTTGCTTTTTCTTCACATCAGAAACCAAAGAAGATTTCAAACTATTCTAAACCCATAAATTACCCTCAACTAAGTCAACCAACCGAACACTTAGCCTAGCAAGCTGATGAACCTCCTAAACTAACCTATTTTTATCATCTTCAACATAAGCAACACTACCCATAGACAGTCTACTAAGGGTATCTACCACTATATTGGCCTTACCTGGGTGATACAAAACACATATATCAAAATCTTTCAATAACTCCAACCACCTTCTCTGACAAAAATTTAAATCTTTCTGCAAAAATACATACTGCAAGCTTTTGTGATCCGTGAACACATCAACATGCACCCTATAGAGATAATGCCTCCAAATTTTCAAGGCAAAATCAACAACTGCTAATTCAAGATCATGTGTAGGATAGTTCTTTTCATGAGGTTTAAGATATCTAGAGGCATAGGTTATTCCCTTACCTCTTTACATCAACACACAACCAAAACCAACTCTAGAAGCGTCATAATAAATAATGAATCCATCTGCACCATCAGGTAGCATCAAAATTAGGGTTGAAGTGAGTCGTGTCTTCAACTCCTGAAAACTCTTCTCACAAGAATCTGACCACTGAAACTTAACTTTCTTTTGAGTTAATCTAGATATGGGAGATGCAATAGACAAAAACCCTTCAACAAACCATTGGTAATAGCTAGCTAAACCCAAGAAACTCCTGATGTCTGTTGGAGAGATGGATCTAGGCCAGTTTCTCACTACTTTAGTCTTTTGAGGATCAACTCTAATGCCATCACCAGAAATAATACAGCTACTAATCTTAGCCAAAATTCACACTTACTGGATTTGGTGAACAACTGATGATCTCTAAGAGTTTGCAACACAATTTTGAGATGGTCTACATGGTCATTCTTACTACGGGAATAGACAAGGATGTCATTAATGAAGACTATGATAAACGTGTCTGAGTACTTCTTGAACACTTTTTTCATCAAGTCTATGAAGGCTTCTGGGGAATTTGTTAGCCTGAAGGACATGACTTGAAATTCAAAGTGACCATAATGGGTTTTGAAGGTTGTCTTTGAAATATCACACTCCTTTACTCTAAGCTGATGATAACTGGATCTGAGGTCTATCTTAGAGAAATAACTGCACCCTGAAGCTGGTTGAATAAGTCATCATTCCTAGGAAGAAAATATTTGTTCTTGATTGTGACTTTGTTTAACTAGCAGTAGTCGATGCATATTCAGAGAGAGCTATCTTTCTTACGTACAAATAGGACTGGAGCTCCCCATGGAGAAACATTGGGCCTTATGAAACCTTTATCAAAGAGGTATTTAAACTACTTTTTTAACTCTTTATGGTCTACTGGAGCCATACAATATAGAGGGACGTAGATGGGTTAAGTATCAGGAAGAAGATCAATACCAAATTCTATTTCTCTATCGGGAGGTACCCCTGGCAAATCTTTGAGAAAAACTTTAGAAAACTCATTGACTACACAGACTAACTGCATTGTTGGAGCTTCATACTTAGTATCTTTGACTCAAACTAAATGATAAATACACCTTTTTGATATCAATATTTTGGCCTTAAGATAGGATATGAAATGACTCTTGGGAGACATAGAATTTCCTTTCCACTTAAAAACTGTCTTATCAAGAAATTAAAACTTCACCACTCGGGTGCAACAATCTATAGATGCATAATAGGAATGGAGCCAATCAATACCTAAAATAATGTCAAAATTGACCATCTCTAACTCTACTAGGTCGGCTAGTGTAATCTTATAGAGGACAGCAATAGGACATTTCTTATAAACCCATCTAGAAACAACTGGCTTACCCACTAGGGTGGAAACTAAGAAGGGCTTAGAGAGCTTTTCAGGACCTATCCTAAAATTTACTGCAACCAATAGAGTCATAAGAAAGATTTAACTCAGGGTCTAACAACACATAAACATCAAAATGAAAGGCACAAAGTATACCAATAACAACATCTGGTAAACTCTCCTACTCCTGGTGCGATGGTAAAGCATAGAATTAATTCAGGTGTTGACCGCCAGCGGTACTAGATGATACACTTTGAGGAGGGACTAGGCGACCTAGAGGAGCTGGTGCGTTAGTAGCCTTAGTCTGGGGACGAACATCCCTACTTCTATAACAACCCCTCTTTCCCATTAAACACTCACCAAGATGGTTTTTACCATACTTTGTACATGTTTGAAAACTGGGCCTTCTACCCACACTACTCTGAGACCTAGAAACAGAAATCCTTCCCCACTGCTCCTGCTTGGTTTTGGGTGTAGGGGCACTGGCTGAAGATGGCGTTGGTATAGATGAGTTATCCTAAAACATCAAATGGTTTGCTCCTCTATACCTTGGTTGACTATACTCAAACTGTCTAATTCTAGCTTTTTTATTTCTCTTCTCTCTTTTTTTTATTTTTTTATGCCTCAATCTACTGAGCATAAGTCATCAACCTAGCAATATCCATGTCCCAAATAAGCATGGAAGTTCTACACTCTTTGACTACCAAATTAGACACTCAAGTAACAAACTTACTCATACTATCTAGGTCAGCTACCAACTCGAGAGCATACTTAGACAACTGAGTAAACTTAAGGTAGTACTCTTTCACTATTATCGAGCCCTACCTCAGGTTCATCAACTCTTCAACCTTAGATTCTCTTATCTCAAGCAGAAAGAGCCTATCAAGAAATGTATCCTAGAATACCTGCCAACTCATGTATCCTTGAAATGATCTGAGCTAAGTTCAAGAGTAGTCTTTAGAACCTAGTGGGAGGTATAGTTGTGATTGGTACTTCCTTAAAACTACGTGCCCCCATAGGATGTGAGTCTAAGGCTGATTGATATAGTGATCACTAGTGAACAAAAGATTAAGGTCCTACTCCGATGGCAAGGATAGGACAGCTCTCCCCAACATGGGTTGGACGTTGGACTCCATGTAGCTCACATGGTTTATGTCGGTTGTAAGAGACTCCCAGTGTGTATGTGTATTCTTCTGATTAAGATGAAAAATATAATAGTTTGAAAGTATGAGTTGAGAAAGTTATCGTTTCTGAAGAATTTGATGGATATTTCAATATCTTAAAGAGAATTGTTATGAAATCTACTCGTTTTGATGACTTGAAAATGATTATGAAAGTGATTGGGATTTACTATGATGATTCACAAGTTTTCACCCGATGTGTTTTACTCTATGGTGATTATGATGATTTTATTTCGAGCTATGTGAGTCTTATTACAGCATGCATATTTTTCTATGAATATATTTGATATAGGACTTTTATGAAAACTTTCATATACCCCCATATACTCAGTCCATATTCCATGGTACTAACCCATGTATTCGTATGTGGGCTAAATTTTCTCTATAATGTAGGTTCAAGTGCTCATTCCCAGGCTTGACATGATTCTCCAAGCACATTGGTCTACATTTTCTGTAGTGGTGAGTCCTCATGGTTTGAGGATTGGTTATTTCAGATTTTGCTCTTTTATTTTAGGTTATCATTTTATTCCCTGATGTTAGGGTCAGTTGGGGTCTGTCCCAATGGCTCATTGTTATATAGTTTAGTAGAGGCTTGTCAGACTAGATGGTTAGATTGATCAGTCTTGTGGAGAGGTCGTATTTTGTTACTTTCCACATCTCTTTCATTTTGAATTATGATATTGTGGAGAATATCTTGATGTTTGATTATAGTAATTCTGTCGATAAGTGTTTAATGGTATAAAAATGGCTCAAAGGGTTAGCTTGGGGATACTTGTAGCTTTAAGCACCGTGTAACGCTTCGGGAGTCATTTTTGGGGCGTTACAAACTTGGTATCAAAGCCTAAGGTTATTGGAGTCCTAAGGAGTCTGGAAAGCCGTGTTAAGTAGAATCTTGATCATCAGTGTGTACCGCGCCACATCTATAAGCAAGAGGCTATGAGATATTTTAGGAAAAAGTGTTATTTCTTTCTTTTGGAAGTCCATCATGCTTACAGTTATTTTATTTCAGCTATTAATTTGTGCTCTTCTCTTTCAGAATATGCCTCCTTACCGAGCTAAAAGAAATAACGATGGTCAGCAACTCCAGCCTGCTGACTCACTGAATGAAAATGTGTCCCATACGGAATTTTGGACAGCTTTTTAGGCGCTGTCCCAAGCTGTCACTATGAATGTTCAGGCCAATCCGTCCCTGGATCTACAGCAGCAGGGAGGTGAATCAACTGCTGTGAGGATCCATGACTTTATACAGATAAATCCACCGGAATTTTATGGGTTCAAGCCAGATGAGAATCCATAGTTGTACTTGGAGATGGTATGAAAGATTACTCAGGTGATGCATGTCCCTGAGGAGCATAGTGCGGAGTTGGCAGCATATCGGTTAAAAGACCTTTCTTATGATTAGGTAGTTGCTTGGAGGAAGGGTAGAGGTGAGGGTGCCGCCCATACATCTTGGCAGGAGTTCCAAGATGCATTCTTTGATAAGTTTTTCCCTTTAGATATGAGAGAGGCAAAGGTAGAGGAGTTCATGAACTTGCGACAGGGCTCTAGGACTTTAAAGAGTACTGTCTGAAGTTTAATCAGTTGGCCAAATATGCTCCTGACTTAGTAGCTGATAATCAATCTAGTATGAATAAATTTGTGAAAGGAGTGTCTAGATATGTTGTTAAGGAGTGCAGGTCTGCTATGTTAAATAGTGAGATGAATCTTTCCAGGCTGATGACTCATGCCCAACAGATTGAAGAAGACAAGATCAAGAAGAGGGATAAAATGAGAAGGAATAAGAAAGCTAGGTCCGAGAAGCACGAACAGGGTCAGACTAGATCGCAGGGAGAGAATCGCCCTCAGTTTCAGAACCGTACATTTACACCAGCACCATCGTCAGCTAGTGCTCCCGTACCTAGGAGTGGGCAGGAGCAAGGTAGCAGGTCATATGTAGCCAGGTCCCAGTACAGTATTGGCAGTAACCCAAATTATCCTCCATGTCCTAAGTATGGTAGGACCCACCCGGGTGAGTGTTGGGGTGAGAAGAAAAGTTGTTTCGGGTGTGGTGACTTGGGTCACAAACTTAGGGAGTGCCCACATGCTAGGCAAGGGCGTTGTGATAATCGCCCTCAGACTCAGAATCAGACTGCTAGTGCTCCAGGTCAGGTGACTCACCTAGCCCCAACTCAGGGTGCCTCTTCTATCACTGCTGGCGGTCAGCACCAGAATAGGTTCTATGCTTTTTCATCTCACTAGGAGCAGGAGGACTCTCCCGATGTTGTTACTGGTATGCTCCATATACTTCAGTTTGATGTTTATGCTTTGTCGGACCCTGGGTCCCGTTTTTCATATGTTACACCTCTGGTTGCTGTGAATTTTGAAATGAGTCCTGAAAATATTCCTAAGTCTATCTTAGTTTCTACCCCCGTGGGCAATTCAATTGTTGCCCAGAAAGTGTATAAAAAGTGTCCTGTCACAGTCCTTCATAGAGTCATGTTGGCTGATCTGATTAAGTTAGACATAGTGGATTTTGATGTTATTCTAGGTATGGACTGGCTTCATTCTTGTTATGCCTCTATAGATTGTCGTACCCGAGTGGTCAAGTTTTAGTTTCCTGATGAACCTGTGTTTGAGTGGTCTGGGAGTTTTATATCTTCGAAGAGTCATTTATCTCATATATTAAAGCTAGAAAACTTATTTCCAAGTGGTGCATTTATCATCTTGTTAGACTCAAGGACATTAAGTCTAAGACTCTAACTCTCCAGTCAGTTAGCATAGTCAATGAGTTTTCTAATGTCTTTTTAGAAGATCTCCCAGGGATACATGTTGATAGAGAGGTAGAGTTTGGGATCAATCTTCTTCCCAATACTCAGCCCATTTCTATTCCTCCTTATCGTATGGCACCTGCAGAAGTTAAGGATTTGAAAGAGCAACTTAAATATCTGATAAAAAAGGGTTTCATAAGGTCCAGTGTTTCTCCTTGGGGTGCTCCTGTATTATTTGTGAGAAAGAAAGATGGTTCCCTGCATATGTGTATTGACTATCGCCAGTTGAATAAAGTCACTGTCAAAAATAAGTATCCTCTTCCTAGAATAGAAGATTTGTTTGACCAATTACAAGGTAAAAGTTACTTCTCAAAGATAGACCTTCGATCTGACTATCATCAACTCAAATTTAGGAAGTGTGACACACCGAAAATAGCTTTTCGAACTCGCTATGGTCATTTTGAGTTTCTTGTTATGTCCTTCGGGTTAACTAATGCCCTGGTAGCTTTCATGAACCTCATGAATCGAGTGTTTAGACCATATCTTGACATTTTTGTTCTAATATTTATAGACGATATTCTGGTGTACTCTCATAGTGAGAATGAACATGCAGATCATCGCCGAATTGTCTTGCAAACTCTGAGAAACCATTAATTGTTTGCCAAATTCAGAAACTGTGAGTTTTAGTTGAGGTCAGTTGCTTTTCTAGGTCATATCATTTCTTCCGAGGGTATTAGAGTTGATCCCCAAAAGACAGAAGCTATTAGGAACTGGCCTAGACCTATCTCTCCAACTGACATCCAAAGTTTCTTGGGTCTAGCTAGCTATTACCGCCATTTTGTTGAAGGTTTCTCCTCTTTAGCGTCTCCTATGATCTGGTTGACCCAAAAGAAAGTGAATTTCTTATGGTCTGATTCTTGTGAGAAGAGTTTTGACTTTGCCTGATGGTGTTGAGGGTTTTGTAGTACATTATGATGCTTCTAAAGTTGGTTTGGATTGTGTATTAATGCAGAAGGGTAAGGTGATAGCTTATGCTTCCAGAGAGTTAAAAGCTATGAGAAAAATTACCCCACCCATGATCTTGAGTTAGCTGCTATTGTGTTTGCTCTAAAAATCTGGAGACACTACTTGTATGGTGTTTATGTTGATGATTTCACTGATCATAATAGTTAACAATATGTATTTAACCAGAGGAAGTTGAACCTTAGGCAGAGAAGGTGGTTAGAGCTATTAAAAGATTATGATATGAGTGTGTTGCACCATCTGGGTAAGGCTAATATAGTGGCAGATACCCTAAGTAGGGTGTCTATGGGTAGTGTTTCACTTATTGAAGAGGGTAAGAAAGAGTTGGCTCATGATGTGCACCGTTTGGCTAGACTGGGGGTTAGGTTGTTTGACACTGCTGAAGATAGTATAGGGGTGCAGAGTAGTTCTGAATCCTCCTTGATTTTGGAAGTAAAAGAGAAGCAAAAATTAGATGCTAGTTTGGTCAGACTGAAAGAATCAGTCAAGGACCAAAAGGTGGAGGTTTTCTACTAAGGGGAAGATAGTGTGTTGAGATTGCATGATAGATTATGTGTTCTGAATGTTGATGATCTGAGATAGAGAATTATGGCTAAAGCGTACAGCGTGCGATATTCTATTCATCCTGGTGTCACCAACATGTACCGCGACTTGCGGGAAATCTATTGGTGGAGTGGCATGAAGAAGGATATAGAAGCATTTGTGGCTAAGTGTGCGACATGCCAACAGGTTAAGGTAGAACACCAAAGACCTGGTGGTATGATGCAGGAGTTCGGTATTCCCACTTAGAAGTAGGAAAAGATAAACATGGATTTTATGACTGGTTTACCTCCTTCCTGATGCCATCATGATTCCATTTGGGTTGTTATGGATAGATTGACTAAGTCTGCGCACTTCTTACCTATGCATACTTCTTATACTACTAAGGACTACGCTAGATTGTACATTTGGGGATTAGTCAGATTGCATGGAGTTCCCTTGTCCATCATTTCAGATAGGGGTACTCAGTTCACTTCGCAGTTTTGGAGAGCTTTTTAGAAGGGTCTTGGTACCCAAGTGCATTTGAGTTCTGCTTTCTATCCGCAGACAGATAGTCAGACTGAGAGGACCATCCAGACCTTAGAGAATATGTTGAGAGTGTGTGCTCTTGACTTTAAGGGGAGTTGGGATGAGCATTTACCGTTGATAGAGTTTGCTTACAATAACAGTTTAGACTCTAGCATTGGCATGGCTCCATTTAAGGATTTTTATGGGAGGAAATGTAGGTCACCCATAGGTTGGTTTGAAGTGGGTGAAGCTGCCCTGAGTGGTCCTGATTCGGTCTTTGAGGCTATGGAAAAAGTCAAAGTGATTAGAGAAAGATTGAAAATCGCACAGAGTCATCAAAAGTCGTATTCTGATGTGACTAGAAGAGACCTTGAATTTGAAGTTGGTGACTTAGTGTATTTGAAGATTTCACCCATAAAGGGAGTGAAGAGATTTGGGAAGAAGGGGAAACGTAGTCCCTGTTATGTTGGCCCCTACAGAGTTCTTAGCCGTGTTGGTAAGGTAGCGTATGAGGTTGAGTTGCCTTCACAGTTATCTTTCGTTTACTCTATCTTTCATGTTTCCATGCTTAGGAAACACGTTAGTGATTGTGTTGTTGTAGATCCTTCAGAAAACCCTGATGTGCAAGATAGTCTTTCTTTTGAGGAACTTCCTGTTGAGATTTTAGATCACCAAGTCCAAAGACTGAGGAACAAAGAAGTTCCCTTAGTCAAAGTGTTGTGGCGAAACCAATCTGTTGAAGGTACAACTTGGGAAATCGAGATGGATATGCAATCCAAGTATTCGCACCTGTTTTCCACAAGTCCCGATCAAGCCGAAGGTACCATTCTGCTCTAAATCATTCCTTTTTTATTCAGAATTGCAGTAGTTCAGCAGTTATTTTATACTATTCAACTGTGATTTGATAAGTCATGCACTCCTTGTTGTGTCCGAAATGTAGAATGCAGTAGAGGTAAGATTAGCAAGTTGCTTCAGCTGTGTACCCTTTATTTTCTCTTTACTCTTAGTATACCTAGCGTCATTCGAGGACGAATGTCCCCAAGGGCGAGATATGGTAATGCCCCGCACTTTCCTAAGCTAGAAAGCAAACCGTTGTTCGTACATATGAAACCCCCAATTCTGTAAGCCATATTTGGGCACATAAATTACCAAGAGTACCCTAGTTATAAGAGAGCTTATGATGTATTAAGTGTGGTTATATGAGTCACTTAAGGTACTACAAGCTAAGAGTTTCAAAATCCATCAAGTTTTAGTATTTGAATTCGTAAGGGTCATCTTTGAATGAATATAACTTGATAAATATGTGGTATTTCTGCATATTTCTACCCATCAACTTATAGAGCATCGAATTAGCTTTTCAACGATACCAATTTCATCAAAATCCAACACTCGATCAAGGAGTTATGGCTTTCCGAAGTAGAGTGTGTCGTCTAACCAATCGCACATGGCTACTGGAATAGGTGTGCGATAAGCAATGTGGCGCATACTTAAATATGTGCGATAAGAAATGTGGCGTATACTTAAATGTGTGCGATAAGCAATGCGGCGCATATGTAAATGTATGTGATAAGCAATGCGGCGCATACTTGGTGTTTCAGGTAGAAAAAACACTCTGTTTTGAGTTATTTTGAGGGCAATTAAGTCTTTTGGCACTCTTTACACACCCCTAAACTTAAAGTTATGAATTTAATAGAATCTAAACACATCATAACCCTATTATCAATCTAAGTTCATAATCCAAGAGCACTAAAGGAGAAAAACAACTAGGGTTGCACAATCAAAATTGAGGGTGCAATGTTTCAATGAATCCGTTACCATAAAGGTATGTGAGGTTTTCAACAAGAACATCCTTTCGTTCTTGTGCCCAAAAATTTGTATTAATTTACGAAAATACATGATTTTACTTGTTTAATTATGAATTTGAGATGGAAACTATTATCCTATATTCTTGTTCAAGAAACTATGATATTTTTATGATGTCTTAAAGATAAATTTCTTGAGTTTTGATGTTAATATTATTTTTCAAGTTGAATTTCCAAATTTTCATATGAGTTATACTTGTTTGCTATACAAAGTATGAATTTGAAATGTTTTGCTCAAGTGTTGATATATGGGATTTAAACCCTCTTTGAGATTATGATCTTTGGTGAAGTAATGTGTTATACACACCTTGATATTTGAATGATTTGACCTTTTGGTCTTGAAAGAGTTATTTTTGAACTCGAATGAGAAAAGAAATCCACATGTTGATTTATTATGAAAAATGGGTAGCATGATGGTTCCCGATATGAATTGTTGAATTGCGTTGTTGTGGATTTTCTTTTGAAATGATCTGAGCTAAGTTCGAGAGTAGTCTTTAGAACCTAGTGGGAGGTATAGCTGTGATTGGTACTTCCCTAAAACTACGTGCCCCCATAGGATGTGAGTCTAAGGCTAATTGATATAGTGATCACTAGTGAACAAAAGATTAAGGTCCTACTCCGATGGCAAGGATAGGACAGCTCTCCCCAACATGGGTTGGACGTTGGACTCCATGTAGCTCACATGGTTTATGTCGGTTGTAAGAGACTCTCAGTGTGTGTGTGTATTCTTCTGATTGAGATAAAAAATGTAATAGTTTGAAAGTGTGAGTTGAGAAAGTTGTCATTTCTGAAGAATTTGATGGATATTTCTATATCTCAAAGAGAATTGTTATGAAAGCTACTCGTTTTGATGACTTGAAAATGATTATGATAGTGATTGGGATTTACTATGATGACTTATATGTTTTCACCCGATGTGTTTTACTCTATGGTGATGATGATGATTTTATTTCGAGCTACGTGAGTCTCTTATTATAGCATGCATATTTTCCTATGAATATTTGTGATATAGGACTTATATGAAAACTTGAATACACCCCCATATACTCGGTCCATATTCCATATTAATGATCCATGTATTCGTACGTGGGCTACATTTTCCCTATAATGTAGGTTCAGGTGCTCATTCCCAGGCTTGACGTGATTCTCCGAGCATATTGGTCTACATTTTCTGCAATGGTGAGTCCTCATGGTTCGAGGACTAGTTATTTCAGATTTCGCTATTTTATTTTGGGTTATCATTTTATTCCCTGATGTTAGGGTCGGTTGGGGTCTATCCCAATGGCTCAGTGTTATACAGTTTAGTAGAGGCTTGTCAAACTAGATGGTTAGATAGATCAGTCTTGTGGAGAGGTCGTATTTTGTCACTTTCCGTATCTCTTTCATTTTGAATTATGATATTATGGAGAATATATTGATGTTTGATTATAGTAATCCTGTCGATGAGTGTTGAATGGTATGAAAATGGCTCAAAGGGTTATCTTGGGGCTACTTGTAGCCTTAAGCACCGTGTAATGCTTTAGGACCCATTTTCAGCGCGTTACAAAAGAACTATGTGGATTCATTCTCATAAAGTCACAAATTTCGGCTGTAGCTAAATCACCATTCTATTGAAGTGGGACTGTCACCTAATGGTTGCCCATGAGACACATTCTTATTTAGAGGATTAGCAGGCAGGGGTGGTTGGTTATTATTTTTGCGTACATTGGCTCAGTGAGGTGGCATATTATATCACATAAATAACGAGTTAAAGCAGATAGATACAATTGTAAGCACAGTCGATCATGAAAAAAAATGATGATTCCTAACTCGTTCTGCCTCTTGCTCATAAATGTGAAACGCTTTACATCCATAATCAAGACTCTATGTAATGTGGCTTGTCTGACTCCCTAGGACACTTTAAACCTTTGGATCTGATACCAAGTTTGTAACGCCCCAAAAATATTCCCTAGACATCACACGGTGATCAAGACTACAAGTAGTCCCAAGCTAACCCTTTAAGCCTTCTAACAACTTTGAAACTCATAATAAAGATAAACTTAACAAATGAAATCTTAAAATAACTGAATTAATATCTTAACTGAAAGTCTTAAACTTTGAAATCTCGAAATAAACACTTTTAAGTCTATAACCAAAATAGTCGGACAAGCCTATACTTCTAACTAGAGAGCCACTAGATAAGCCCCAGCTGACTCGAACTAAACAGAATCAAATAGCTAAAATACCTCATCAATAGAAAGTCTGATAAAATGGGTCCTCAAATTTTGAGGACTCACCAAGCATCGGGATGTGGGTGGAGATTCTCACAATTAATCATGTTGTTAGAACTGAGCACCAAAACCTATATTATAAGACAATGTAGCACATAGACATATATGTGGATCAGTACTTTTGGAATGTACTGAGCATGTGGGGGTGAATGCATAAGTAAAACAGCAACTCAATGTTCACATAAACTTTTAAATAATGCATGCAAAGTGTAAATGACTCACCTTGGCCTGAATAAAACAAATACTGTAAAATAGTAAACATGAGTATTAAAGCATAAAAACAATCTTTGTGAGTCATAACACTTAGTTTCTAAAAATCTTTACTCTTATTCTTTCTTAGAGAGGTTCTTCTAACTAACATAAATCATATGAGCTATGATGGAGTCCAACGTCTTACCCACAGTGGGGAGAGATCACGTTGGGAAAAGTTGTCCTACCCTTACCATCTGAATAGGACCTTAACTTAAGTGATCACTATACTTAACCCATATTGGAACTTTAAACCTACAGTGGCTTGTAGTTTTGGGGTATGCGACCTTTGAGTCATACCCAACTCTGTGCTAAATACAACTCCCTTAATATTTATACACTCATACTTTAGAAAATCCACCTTAAAATACCATAAGGGTTTATAATAAAAATCAGTTATGTTTCTCTTTGCTTTATTCTGTGATCAAAATGAACAAATATGGATTCCTTATCGTAGCTTAGGATCAAAAGATCAATTCTAGTTTTAAATCTTAATATAAGCTTAACAAAGAATGCTTAAAAGCATAATCTTCTTGAAATCTCAATACTTAAACTTAGGGCTTAAAACCCATGTTGTAAACTCATATCAATTCATAATAAAACTTCATGCTCAATAAAAATTTTAAAATACTTCAATAATAACAAGTCAAGATAGTGAAATCTCATTAATAATATAAATCATGTAAGTTAAAAACATAATCATAAGCACTTCTTGATATACTTAAAACTTTAAATCTAATGAAAATCACATGCTTTGAGAATATACATACTTGGGTATGAACCCTACTTCAAAACAATTGGGGTACAAAGGTGAAAGAATACCCTTGTTCATAATCCTACATACCTTATTAGGCTTGATTTAATGTAGAAGTTTGACTTTGAACTCTTGGAGATATTCTTGAAGGCTTTTTCTTGAAGTTCTTAGATTAGGAACCTTAAATTCTTGATTGTCTTGAAGAGGATGTATTGGAATTTTGGAGTTCTTAGAATTAGGTTAGGGTTTCTTAGGGAGAAAATTGATGGAGAGTGGGTGTATAATGCTTAAACCGACATTTAATCTTATATTTTTATTATCTGGGTGATAGTAAATGCCCTAATTGCCCCTCTGGAGACTAAAGTCACAGCTAGAATGCCGTTTTGAAGGCCACCGCGATGCGATGACATGCCGCTATACACAGCACGGTGCGGTGAAATTGCGTTGAGCTGCTGGAAACAAAATCCAAACACGACCCAATCGTCTTCCGAAAAATCTAAAACTTCCCCGAGATATGCTCCTTACACCCTTGAACATGAATTAACTCAAAAACTATCGTCTTGGAATCTAGAAAGTCAACTAAAAATCCTTGAAGTTAAGAGGTCAAAATGAGACTAAGTTCCCAACATTTAGTTTTATTTTCAAGTTCTAAGTCTCTTATGCAAGCACTATCAGCTGAATTGAACTAAGAACGTACGGGGTATTACAGCAATCCATCATATATAATATTTTTTATTAATTAGAGAAAAACTGTACAACAAATAAATAGGTTGAGCCTAGATAACCTTTATTAAAATGGTAATTATTTAGCCATAGTAATAATAGATTGCATACGATAAGGAAATAGGTTGAGCCTACATATCTCCCATTAATATTTATTATAATTCATCCAAATATCATAATATTGTAACTTTAATTATTCACATAACTATTTGCAACTATAAACACCTATAAGCGAACAAATATGCTCAAAGGTGTCATAGACACTTGAGTACTTGAGCAAATATTACCGTTGTTACTACTAATTCACGTGACAAGAAACATCATGAACTTAATCCATGTTCCATAAAATAAAGCTCACTTTTATGGCTTAAAATAAACAAAGTTAAAACCAACGGCAACATAGAAATATTAATACTATATATTACTCCTCTTTTATCTTGCACAAGCCAAACAAGTAAAATGATCTAGGTTTTCCTTAATAATAAAAACTTTATATTTAAAAAACATAATATGATAGATATTCTTTATAAAAGAAAGCTTTATAAAAGAATGCTTTTAGAACAAGAATCAGTAGTCATGGAATGATCTAAATTCAGATCTCTTGCAAAAATCGAATGATCAAATACTGAACAAGATAGCTAAAGGTAGACTCTGATGCCACATGTTGAATTTCAATACATACATAGAGCCAATGCACTGCAAAAAATAAACAGGAACTTACCTTCAACTATTATTATTTAAGTGTTGTGGAGAATCACCCTTTTCAAAACTTTAACAAAAAAGAGGAAAAGAACGGGCCTAAGAATCTTCTAGCCTATGCCTATCAAAGGTATGCCTGACCGATTGAGTCACAGACGTATTTACAGATAGACTAAGGACTCTTAGGAAAATAACTTTAATCCTAGGGACATTCATAGTTATTTTTTGCCATCAAATAAATATCATGTATGCATAACTTGGAGGAAAAGTAATTGACTGATTTATTACTTTACCTGGGAGACAAGGTAAATTTCTTACAAAAAATATATGGATCATTAATACATAATATTATTATACGCAATATTCTTATAGCTTGTAGTTGGTTTACGTTTGAGGGCCTCGATTTACTATATCATGGTTTTCATACGTTCCTTCTCTTGTGTCAATTTTATATCCTTTACTTTCCTTGTTTCGATTCCGTTGTTGTCCTTGTTTTTGTGTTTTTGTATTTTGTGTTTCGCTTTCATATTTTTCTCTTATATCACAAACCCAATCACTAATCACAAATGTGTCAAAAGACCAATCAATCACGCATTAATTTCAGGAGCACATATTCTCCATGATTGATATCTACACTCGAATTCATCATCCTATTTCGTTCACCAATCTAACTCTCTTTCATTTATATTGGAACCGATAAATTTAGTTACTAACTAGTAACCATTACACTGAAGTCATCACCAATTAAGTTGAATATACTATCTTCTTTAGTCTATTATTCAGCCACTCAGCTTTGTTCAACTTACAATTCGAGTTACAGTCATACACCTTTACGCACCCTGCTTCCTAGCACTTAGCCAAACTTGATTTTATGTTCTTAAGTTATAACATCACCTTCTCTTATCACAATCAATCCTCCTAACTATCTTCTAGCAAGAATATCTCATACTACAAACACACACAATATCGGGTTCACTCCTTTTAAGGTATTAAGAACTAGTTTTATGGATTACAAGTTCTCGTACTCATTTTATTGTTACCCATAGTCACATGTTAAATTTTGTAAATCATCAAGTAAGTCACACAAATAGACACACCCATCAAGAGACCCAGAAAAAACACAACAATGCACAATTATATCATTATCACATCAAATTCATATTTTATTCATCCAAACTCCATGTCCGTAGGCCTGGTCGGTTGATGATACGTACCAGTGTGTATGATTATACTGATATTACACTTACGATATCTCCATCTGGGAATATAGTCATGTTGCAGATCAGTTGAAGTTTCTATAGAAGTGATGGTGATCACTCTCCAAGAACTCCAATCCTTTAATTTAAATTTTTCCATTTCTTGTTTAGTGCTTTTGTACTGATTAATATTAGATTTTGAATAATTATTATTTATTATTTTTTGCTTTAGTTTTACTTATCAAATGTACTGAATATAAGTGATTTATGATTAAAAGAAACTTCTTGTTTTTTAAAAATGGTTTTATTTAACTTCCGCAATGTACTACTGAAGTAAGTGTGCTTTCAACAATATGTTTATCTAATTATTTGTACTTGAGTCGATTTTAAATGTCTTTCACATTAATTGAATGATAATTCTACTATCTAGGATAGAATTGGGTAGGTCCCCTCTCGTGATTTGGATCGTTACAAGTCCAACTTGGATAAAATATGTACACAAGGAGGCTAGAGATCATATAAATTTGTTTCTTAAATAAATTTGATTTTCTTTTTCTCGGGACAACGAAATAGTACCGTTAAGAAGCTGCTCTATGTGAAGAGGACCTTACTGTATTTGTAAAAACAAAAGAGTATGGATATATAAAGAAAGTCAAAGTTTGAAATGTTGTGGGCCCTAGAGATCCTAATATACAGCAGATGGAACAAATTCTCCAACTATTGTAGCCATCGAAATGTATAATTCTCCAGCTATTCATCACATCTTTAATCATAATTATAGCCTCAAAATTGGTAAATCTAAAAGATAATTGCGAATTCCCTTTAGAAGGCCTTTATGCCTGTATTTTCCTGTTTTATGTTATCCATAATGGTGGCAAATATTGATGGTAATTGAGAAGAAGAAATCACCATAATGGAAGCAGCCAATATCTTTGGGTCCCAATCTCACACAAACATAGGGCTCCGACGTTCATCAGCTTCGAATGTTGCACTTGCACAAAAGGTTAACTTCTTTGACACTCATATATTACGCGAGGCGGATTCAGAATTTCTAGTTTTTAGGTTCTTGCAACGATCTCAATACAATAATAGTCTAATCAAAATTTCTTTCTGAGCTAAATATTCTCATATATTTAATGTTTTTCAAGAATGTGTAAATACATGATTTACGCAAAAATTACTAGTGGTAACCAATATTGCATTAGATTCGCCCCTACATACATGTATGGCGAATCCGAAAAATTTGGTAAGTTCAACTTTCTAAAATTCCTATATCATTATGCGTTTGCAGTTGTTTGCAGAGGCTGTTGGGGCATACGTGATAATATTAGCATGGTGTGGATCAGTTACAATGTATAAGCTACTGGATGACGAGAGCATAGAATTTGGAGGAATAAACATGACATGGGGAGTAGTTGTGATGGTCATGGTTTATTCCATGGCACAAGTATCTGGAGCTCATTTTAATCCTCTTGTCACTCTCATTTTCACCATCTTCCGTCGCTTCCCTTGGAAATTAGTAAGAGCTAGTCCTAGAGTTTATTTTTTTATTTGACTTCAAATGACATACCTTGGAAACAACTTCTGATAGAAATGCAAGGTAAGGCTGCCTATAATACACCCTTATGGTGAGACCCTTTTCCGGACATCGTATGTAGCGATAGCTTTAGTACACCAGGCTGCCCTTTTTTTAACTTCAAATGACATCTAAAATCATATGTTAAAATTTCTTGAAAAAAAAAAAAAAGAGCAAGATCAATTTTTGCTAGCTCAATGTTTATTAGCATATTAATCTTAATTTGTTAGCATTATCAGCAAAATGTGTAGGAAATAACTCAACAACAACAACAACAAACCCAGTGTATTCCCACTTTGTGGGGTCTGGGGGGGGTAAGATGTACGCAGTCCATACCTCTACCTCTGATGAAGTAGAAAGGCTGTTTCCGAAAGACCCCCGGCTCAAGTTACGAGATATCAAACAAACACATAGTACAGCACAGAAGCAGATGACATAACATAGATACTGCAGCCATAAGGAATATAAAACAGAGTAAAGCAGGAATGCAGGAATATAAAGCAGAGGAAAGCACACAGATTCGTAACAAACATAGAACACGGAACACGGAACAGAACATTGAATACGGAATCATACCAGGAATACACCCCCACCAATTACCTCCCTACATTAGGAAATAACTACTTAACAAATACATGTGATGCAGGCACCACTGTACATAATAGCTCAATTAATCGGCTCAGTTCTGGCAGGCGTTACTTTAGCACTATTGTTAGATATCAACGTCATAGCTTATCTTAAGCATCTTTCTAAAGTGGTTTGATTAAGGGTTGGAAAAAAACAAAGTCGAGACCTAATAGAGTATAGGTTACTGCACAACCATTTAACAACTTTTACAACGTATGTATTAGTAGATGACAGTGGCTAGCTTCAACAATTGGTTAATATATCGTCCCACAAGGAAAGATGCCACAACGCGGAAATGATGATCGACTCAATTATTAGCGATTTACGCATTTCTCTTTGGCTTTATTACGTCAAATAGTTGAATTTTTTTTTTTGGTTAATGTACACACACTCAATTTGCTTAAATGTTTATTTCATTTAGTTTGTGGTTCTATAATGTCTGATTATTACTTTAAGATCTAAATGAGGATTCTTTTTTTCATTAAATTATTCACCCACGCTTTCACTTCCCATGGTAGGTCGGTGTGGGATTTGACATGAATACTTTGTTAGATAAGCATACAGAAATAATTATAAAAGAAGGGACATAAAATCGAAACCACAATAACCAGAAAAAGAGCATGTTTTCCCCCAGCAGAAAAAGCATAGTCAGTTGCCTCTCGGGGAAAGAGGGATTCATATACAGTTGGCATTCTTTTTTAACTTTATCATTAAGTCAACCACTAATAGTACTTACTAATCATTTAATTGAGATTAATTTTCATCAATAAAACTTTTTTAGTAATATTAAATAACATCTTCTTAATGCGTGCGTGAAATGCATTTCATGAACTAATAATTATGAACAAAGAGGGGAATATATTTGTATTATCTATATGTATAATTTATGTCGATATGTATAATATATTAAAAGTGTGAATTAGTTTAGAAAAGTGATTTGAATTTTTTGTCCATCACTAAAAGAATCTTGTAATAGATAAAAGTGTCTTTTCATATTTTTCATAAAATAATTATTGTTTACTCATTAATATATTCAGTAGGCAAACTGACCTTCTGAACCCTTCTATTATGTCAGTTTTGTAAGTTGGACACTTCTACTTACATGTTTGTCATCTGGATCCCTGAACCTACTAAAAAATAATATTTAAAACCCTTTTTTGGTGAGTGTAACACACTATCTCCCACGTCAGCTGTCACATCTGCTGCCACTTCTGTCACGTCAGCCATGCCTACCACATCATTTTAAAAAAAAAATAATTTAATTAAATAAGAAAAATTTATAAATTGTAGAAAAATTTGAATAATCATGTTTTTAAAATTTAAAAATTTTGAATAATCATTTTTAAAATAAAAAATAAAAAAAAAGTATTTCATTAAAATTAATTTAATTAATTAGTTTAAATTTTAAATTTAAATTAGTAAAAAATTAATTAATTAATTTTAAAGGGTTGGGTGGGGTGGGGGCTGTGGAAAGGGGTGGGGTGGGGGCGGGCTGGGTGGGGTGAGGGCTGGGGAAGGGGGAGGGGTTACGTGGGGATGGGTGGGCTGGGGTAGAGGCTTGGGGGAGAGGGATGGGTGGGGCTGGATGGGGTGGTAACGGGCTGGGGTGGGGAGCAGCTGGAGAGGGGAGTGGGAAAAAAATTTTAAATTTATTATTTTTAAATTTTTAAAAATATTTTTAAATTAAAAAGGAAGGGTTGGGGGTGGGGACGGGCTGGGTGGGATGTGGGGGTAGGGACGAGGTGGGGTGGGGTTGGGAGGGAAAAAATATTCTTTTAAAAAATTTTAAAAATATTTTTAAAATGACTTTTAAATTTTTAAAAACAGTTTAAAATTATTTTAAAATTATAAAATATGGAGGGAAAAAAAGATCCTTTTTTAATTTTTGAAAAATTTTTAAAAATATTTTTAAATTATTTTTAAATTTTAAAAATATTTTTAAATTTAAAAATATGGAGGGAAAAAAAACGCTTTTTAAATTTTTTTTAAATTTTAATATTATTTTCATTTTTTTTAATTATTTTAATGTAAAATTGGCTAAAAATTGACCCCCACTCGCACCCCTTGGCGAGTGGTTACACTCTCTTTATCCTAGTCACCATGACCTTGCCACATAGGTAAGGTCAACGGTCAAAGGGTGTAAAATGTTGCTTTTTGATGGGTTCAAGGGTCCAGATGACAAACATGTAAGTGGAACTGTTCAAATTACAAAATTGACATAGTAGTGGGGTTCAGAAGGTCAATTTGCCTATTGAGTATTTTAAAGTTTACTAAAACAACTATTAATTTCATATTTAGAAAAGAAAATAAATTCGTTAGCACTAGGTACTAACTCTAATTCGAGTACAAGTATGACACAACTTGGTAGGAACCCAACTTGCCTTTATTATCACTTTCCGTAATTTCAATTACTCTATATACAACAACAATAATATTAATGTTATGAAATATAAAGTAAGAACAATTAGAATAGAGAGAGAAGAGAGAGTGATTCTTATTTCTCTTGAGAGATTTTTTGATGGGGCAATTACAATGAAGAAAAATCCCTTTATTAATAGGGAAAAACTAACATTAGAGTTTCTAACTTTTTCATAAATAGACATTTACTATATATGATAAAGTAGACATTTACTATATATGCTAATATATTTATAACACTCCCTCTTGAATGTCTAATTGATAGATAAGTGCCTCATTAAAATCTCACTAAAACAATCCAGAGAAAAAAAAAATCTAATGAAGTAAAAAGAGTACACATCTCTAACAATACTCTATAGACTGCCTTATTAAAAATCATACAAGAAAAACCCAATGGGATAAAATCTAGCAAGGAAAAAATAGTACAATGCATATTAACTCCTCTTAATGAGAACATCCTTGAACCTTTGCATCCTTATCTTGTGCACTATCTTCTTAAAAGTTGCAGTTGGAGGAAACTTGATAAATAAATCAGTCACATTGTCAATTGAACGAATTTGTTGCACGAATTTGTTGTACGTTAATATCATCATTCTTTTGTTTCTCGTGTGTATAGAAAAGCTTTGGCGAAATGTACTTTGATCTATCTCTTTGAGTCCTCCCTTAAGTTGGGTTGTGCGTGCTAATTATCCTCATAAAAAAATCATGAGTACTTTGTTACATTTTAAACCACATTTTTCACGAATGAGATATATTGTGGACCTCAACCACACACACTCGTGACTTGCTTCATGAATAACTATTATCGCAGCATAGTTCGATGAAGTAGCTACGATAGACTGTTTTGTATATCTCCAAGATAATGCAGCATACACAACAAAATTTAAGGGAGAACTCAAGGAAATAGAACGAAGTACATTTCTCCACAGCTTTCCTATACACTTGAGCTACAAAAGAAAGGAGATACTAACGTGCAACAAATTCGTTCAAGTGACAATGTGACAGATTTATTCACCAAGTCTCCTCCAACTGCAACTTTCAAGAAAATAGTTTGCAAGATCGGGATGCAAAGGTTCAAGGAGGTTCTCATTAGGAGGATTTAATATGCATTGTACTCTTTTTTCCTTATGAGGTTTTATCCCATTGGATTTTTCTTGTAAGATTTTTAATGAGGCAGCCTATATGTGTTTGTTATAGATGTGTACTCTTTTTTCTTCACTAGATTTTTTTTCACTGAATTTTTTTAGTAAGGTTTTAATGAGGAACTTATCTATCAATTAGACATTCAAAGGGGGTAGTATAAATATATTACCATATATAGTGAATGCCTACTTTACCATATATAGTGAATGTCTATTCATGAAAAAGTCAGAAACTCCAAGGTTAGTTTTTCCCTATAAATAAAGGAGTTTTCCTTCGTTGTTATTGACCCATCAAGAAACCTCTCAAGAGAAATAAGAATCACTCCCTCTTCTCTCTCTATTCTTGTTGTTCTTACTTTATATTTCATAATACATTATCAGCACGAGACTCTGTCAAAAAAGGTGAGATTATAAATCTAAAGGCAATCTCAAGTTTAGTAATTCCTTATTTTATTTGTTTTTTCTATTAATAATATAATTATTATTGAATTTGAGGAAAAATAATTAATTTGGAATGACTTATTCTTTAAATTTGTTCACGAAGAATAATATTGTTAAAAGATATGATGATGAATTTAAGTCTCATCTTAATAAGAGGATAAGACATTGGATTATATTAAAATTTTCAATGCATTATGATTATAAGATACTTGGTTCAATTCCCATTGAGTTATAGCGTAAGACGCCTTAATATGAATAAGATATTGAGTTTGAATCTCAATACACCATATTGATAATATTATAATGGTTAAGGAAAAATAATGGGTGTTTATTGAAAAGTCATGAAACATATCCCATTGATATGCTCTATTCCATGAAGTGAATATGGTAGCAGTATATGATGAATCAAAAAGTTAACAACTTAATCCATTCTTGAAAGGAATGTGGTAGCAGTACATAATCTGTCTGAAAGAAGACAAGTGATTGAATGCACGAATATAAGCGTAGAGAGATAATATGATAATAATCATCAAAAGTGATAATATTTTCACACGCTTATTATGATTATAAGATATGTTAGAGACAACTTCTATATATTATATGCACACCTCGATTTTCTCTAGGATTAGTAATATTTTGAAAAAGGTTATAAGCTATCATAATTTGATAGGCTTAAGTCACGATATTCTTTTCCTGGGAATCAGAATTTTAATTATTATAAATGCAGATTCATACTCTTGGGATGAAGTGTTTGTATTTAGTCAATATAAGTACGAACACATTTTCTATTGTTAAGATATCACGATCCACCTCCTGAAGAGGTAGAATAATGTAGCAGGGTTTATTTTTGAAATAGTAGAACTCTGAAATTTACTCTCAAAGTAGTAAATCTGAAATTCACGCAATAGTAAATCTGATGTTTACTAAAGACTTTTTGCACATGTTATGATAACTTGGAGTTACTAATACAAATATTTAATCAATTGAAATAAATGATTTGGCATCACTAAGATGTGCATTTTAAGTATTAGACATATGTTGAAGAAATAGAAGTTTCTTCAAGAATTATTTATGTTGCTTATTCTCATTATAAGTTGGTTAGACCAACTAATGTTGGAATTTGATCCCTTAAAATTTGAAAAGTATAAAAGGTGAATATAGGTTGGTTCACCTGTCATGTGATCTATTAAGATGCATCGATATAAGATAATTACATGTGAGTTTATTGTCAACCTGCAGTTTGAGATTCATAAAGTTGTCTACTCAATATAAATTGAGTTAAGAGCATAATTTTTAGATCGTGTAATCAAGACAATTCATCTTGATAATGCTAGTTAAGTTAGTATTAAATGCCTTCGATAAATAGTTGAACTACTGTTTATGATAACAAAGCCTCATGTGTTGGTCTGAAGTATGATATAGTGCATACAATAACACTTGTTTGTATTAGACCAAAAATTATGATTAATTCCTCCCTCTCAATTGGTTCAAGTTTAGGAATCAATTATTTCATCTAGTAGTTTTGATGTGTGGTATTCGACAAATGAATATACCATGATGCATAAAGATGTATTCTCTAAAGTAAACTGAGATGTATGTTTGTTTTTCTAACATGGAGGGGAGATAATAAACAGCTAAAAAATATGTTGTGGATTATCATCAATATGATCCTTATTTAAAAGATTATTCAAGTTCAAATTCTAGGAGCATTTGTCGATCCAATATTAATCTCATATTTAGTTGTAAATGCTCCGGATTGAATATCTCTGAAAGACAAAATCTACTGCATGCATGAAGCATGGTAGATCAATCGGTTCAAAATGAAATAATTCTTGAAAAAGAAAAAGGAGAAAATGATCATAATAAGAAGGCAATGTGCTCTTGAAGAGTCTACAACATAGAACTTCATGAAACCTTATGAGAGGTTCAAGTACCTAAAAATAATAAAAGGATGAGATCTCAAAATGTTATGTCACATTGTGAACCATACAAAATGATACATCATAAATAATATTTAAGATACACTATTGGTGCAATATTATAAAAGATTACGAGTATCTGAATTCTACGTTTATTTAAGCATGCTAGTATAGAAATATTTATCAAGTGACATGAAAGGACGCATCTTGGTAAGCATAAAACTTATTTGATTTGTAGTACAGACACTTGAAGATGTCACACATGACATGCTGAATATTGTCACTTGACAAAATTTATATAAGAACTTTGAAGGATTCAAAATGTTTGAAGCATATAAAAGTTTCTGAGAGACTTATCTATAATCCTTATATTGCATAAATTTGTAACTTGAAAAATATTGAAATTCTTGAAAAGTTTTCCAAAGCAATAGATTATTTGCTGGAATGAAAAATATACCGAACTAGATTGATTGTATATCTTAGTACAATTGGTGTACTAATATATCTTGTAAATACTATAAGACTCGATATAGCCTTTTGATAAATTTGCTAGCAAGGTATAGTTCTGCTCCTATTAGGAAACATTAAAATGAGATCAAACATATGAGATTATTTTATTATAAAGATTGTAGTATTGATTTAGTTGATTATGCAGATGCTGGGTACTTATCTGATCCGTATGAAGTTCGACCTCAAATAAATTATGTGTTCATATGTGGGGGTATTGCATATCTTGGAGATATACAAAGCAGTCTATCATAGCCACTTCATCGAACCATGTTGCGATAATAGTTATTCATGAAGCAAGTCGAGAGTGTGTGTGATTGTGATCTACAATACATCTCATTCGCAAAAAATATGGTTTGAAATGTGACAAAGTACCCATGATATTTTATGAGGATAATACAGCATTCATAACATAACTTAAGGAAGGACTCAAGGAGATAGAATGAATCACATTTCGCTAAAACTTTTCTATACACGCGAGCTATAAAAGAATGGTGATATTAACGTGCAACAAATTAGTTCAAGTGACAATGTGACTGATTTATTCACCAAGTCTCCTCCAACTGCAACTTTCAAGAAGATGGTGCACAAGATCGGGATACAAAGGTTCAAGAATGCTCTCACTAGAGAGTTAATACACGTTGTACTCTTTTTTTTCTTATGAGATTTTGTTTCACTGAATTTTCCTTGTAAGGGTTTTAATGAGGTAGCCTATATGCGTATTGTTAGCTATGTGTACTCTTTTACCTTCACTAGATTTTTTTTCCACTGAATTTTCTTAGTAAGATTTTAACGAGGCACTTTTCTACCAATTAGACATTCAAGGAGGAGTGTTATAAATATAATATCATATATAGTAAATGTCTACTTTACCATATATAATGAATGTCTATTTATGGGAAAGTTAGAAATCTCATGTTTAGTTTTCCATTTTATAAAGGGATTTTCCTTTGTTGTAATTGACTCATAAAGAAACCTCTTTAGAGAAATAAGAATCACTTCCTCTCCTCTCTCTCTATTCTTGTTGTTCTTACTTTATAATTCATAAAAATTAAATTATATAGTTAGTTATTCTCCCTAAAATTTGAGCAATTTACTTTTAGAAATTAATTTAGTTATTCCAACTTTTATGACTTTGACTATTAAATTTTATTATTTAAAATGTATAAAAATTTCTGACATTTATAACATTTAATCGTTTGGAATACCTATTTTTTTACTTATATTAGAAGTCCTCTTATTTTACACTTTTAAATCAATTTAAATATTACCTTATATAATAATTTATTTAAATAGAATATGTTGTCCATTGTTATATTTGCAAAATTCTAATCTTTGCTACTGTGATTTTATTCGATAGCTATTTCTTTCTGCTCTCTAAGATGTTGAATTTTTTATTTTGTAGCTTTCTTCACATATATTTATCGGATATTCAGTAATATTTTTGCTCATGCATTACAAATATCTCAGGTGTGAACTTTATAACATGGTGTCTCGTATTAGCATTTATCTAGTTGATCTGTATTTATGAATTTAGGTTTTGTTTTTCTTCAAATAGGTGATTTTTCATCTATGCTATACTTAAAATGGTGAATTTTTCAATTCCTGTCAACGTTTAGGTAAAATAAGGTTATGAACTTCATATTTGAAAAAGATGCCATAGATAGATTCATCACTTACAAAAAATTATACATAATCAAGTGTCATATGCATATTGAACAATTTAATTTCATTGTTCCAAGCTGAATGCAATATTTTGCCTCCGAGGAGTTCACCAGAACTTTTTCCCCAAACAATCTTTGGGATACTCTTCAATGTTTCGAATTGACATGTTATGGAAGTATGGTATGTTTCATATTACGTTGAAGTCCATGAATTCCTATATTGGTTGTTTACTTTCATCAAAGGAATATACTCAACCTCAAGAGGATGACTTAGAGTTTAAGGCATGGGAGTAATAGTCTGGAGATCCCAAGTTTAAATTTAACTACAATATATGGTGTGGACTCATTGCGACTGAATATTAAAAAAAGATTTGCACTTTTGTATTATTCATAAAGGTCTAAACTATCATGTGCAAGTTTTGGGTTTGGTTAGAGTTGTAATAATATTTTAATTTCTGTAAATGAAATATCTTTTTATGTTTATAAATAACTTTCGTTATTGAATCTCCAACTTAACTTTATGGTCTCTAAGTTTTAAATTTTCTTTCCTATAACATTGAATTTATTGATCATGAATAACAAATTTTTGTTATTGAGTAACTTTGTGATTTTAAGCTTCAATTTTTTTTATTACATTGCTTTTATTCATCAGAATACTTATTTTGCTTTCTAATGAATCGGTGAATAAATGATGCATAATATCTATCTTGTCTTTCTTTGAGGTGTTGAAAAATGACATATTATTTAGACAAACTTGAATTTATTGGTTTTTTGAGTTTAATTCTTTGTGAATATAACTAATTAACTTGAATTTATGATCAAGCATGGTGTTTGTTTGTGGTCTTGGTTATTAAATAATCTTGCGCCTTTGCTATAAGTTATAGCTTTTAACAAGGTGGTAAGTATTTGATCTTAAACAATATTGTATGTTAAAAGTGACAAACTTGTAAAGGTAGTTTTGATTTTATGTAGGCGCTTTGCAGAAATTGAAATTTAAATAGATTGACATGTTGCAATTCCTGTTTCTTGGTAAAAGAAAAGATATTAGGTTTTTGTTCTCTGGAAAGGCAGGATTAAATCGAGGAAGAAAGAACTTTCAAAACTACATATCGATGAAGAACACTTGAGCCAATACTGAAAAAGATGAATTGTTGAATATATATCCAATCCTGCAAAAGGAGTATTATTAAAAAAAACTTTATATATTATATTTATGTCAAAAAGTGCTTCAAGCATCTGAGACAAAGTTCTTCAAGCAAATAAAAATGTAAGACGTGAAAGAAATAATTTTTCTTTAGGGATACTTGATCCTACTTCTCCGTTTCATTTTGGTTGTTATGTTTCATTGTTTGAGAGTCAAATCGATTAAGATGAAAGTTGCTGAGATGAAAATATTGAAGCGGATGTGTGTTCATACTAGAAGCGACAAGATTAAGAATGGTTAGATAAGGACAAGGTAGGAGTGACTCCGTGGTGGACAAGATGAGGGAAGCGAGACTAAGATGTTTTGGCATTGTGAGGAGGAGTGTAGAAGCCCCAGTTAGGAGGTGTGAGTGGATGACAGTGACGAGCACTTGGAGAGATAGAGGTGGACCGAAAAAGTATCTATATTTTATATTTATAAAAAGGAGCTTAAATTTTTATTTGTATATGTTGCCGTTTCTTATATTTTTATTAATTTTGGTTCATGGTATTTTATGTTAATTTATTATATTTGATTTTTCTTCAATATAAAACAATGAACAATAAATATTTGAATTCAAATTTTGAGTCTTATGAATGAAAAATGAGCTCTAATATCTTATTTTACAGTAGAAGGAAAAATTAAAGTACATGCAAGCCATATTTTTATACGTTTTTATTATTAATAATGCATTATATGCCCTAAATTTTGAAATTTACAGTTTGGAGGATAAAAATAACCTTTTGTTAAAAATAAAGTGCTTTTAAACTTAGGAAATAAGTATAATGATTAAATACTATTTAAAATATACAAACTCTGATTGTCATTAATTCAGAACATCTCAACTTATAGAAAAGATTGCATAGAATAAATTTAAACGGAGAATATATTTTTGGCTACATCTAATTTGCTCCTTAATTATTAGTGTGAATGTGATTTAACATGTTCCTCTTTAGTGTACTTTTTTATCTTCAAAATTATACGTTACATTTTTAAAATGTTTGCACTGATTAAAGTAAAGTACACACAGTAATTTATTTTTATACATATTTATTTTTAATATCTGGTGTAATTCTACAAATAATTGGTGTAATCTCACAAAGTGATATCTAGAGAGAATAAAGTGTATGTAGCCCTTGTCCCTACTTCAAAGATAGAGAGATTGTTTTCAATAGATCTTCGGTGGCTCAATATGTAGAATCATGCCTTGAAAAGGTCGCGGCTATCAACTAAAAGGGTTACCATCTTTGTGTATACCCATTTAACTTTTATACACATGCAACACACATACACTAAACTAGTATAATATACATATTTCTCTTATATATAAGGGAGAATTCCTCTTTTGGTAGTCCTCACACCCTTTGATAGCCACTCTTATGCTTACACATAATTGTTGTAGTTTGCTTTTGTTGTAGTTGGCTTTTTACCATGCATTGACATTTTTTGTCCCACTTGTGTGTTTTTAATTGGTCTTTTCTTGCCACCTAATATATAATTTTTTTAATTAAAACACCCTTCATTTAAATTAACATTCACTTTAGTTTTTTGATTCTTCTTATAGATAAATAGGAAATGATATGAGTAATAATTAATGTTATATTTTTTAATACTTTGAGTAGAGTGTAAGTTTTTTAAGGATTTTCTTTTCATTTTATGGTGTTTTTAATGTGTACAATTCTTTTGAAGTCACTCACTTTTTGAAAGTAAAATATGTTTTTATCAAATTATTCTTAATTAGTATTCTCTTCGTCTCAAAATGATTGACATGCAATTCTTCCATTTCAAAATAGTTGACATGTATATATTTTGCACAACATTTATGAAAAAATAATAAGGGTGCAAATTAACTAATATGACCTTATTATCTTTTTAATATTGATTACATGAATCTTATGCAATTATTAAGCATATAATTGAAAAAAATTAACTCTTGATCTTTTATATATGTTGTTGTAAAACTAATACATGTGGATGTCCACTACTTATCTCTATTACTTCCCTCCATTATGAAGATAACCTCCATCATTCATGATCATTATCCTCGACAACCTTTTGGATGCCTCTATATGACACTATAAATAGAGACATAAGAATTCATATTATATACACTTGTATACTTGAACAATTGGAATAATGAAAAACTCTCACCTCTTGTCTTGTCTCCTTATTTTCTTGTTTACCGTAACCACTTGTCATTCAGATTACTTCATCCATAAACCTTTTCTTTATTTCAAAATAGTGATACACTCTAAAAAAGTAAAGGAGAAACTTCCATTCTAGAAGCGGTAGCTTCCCGCCTCCCTCGGGATGAGAAGATTATAAATTATTCATGTTAAACTAAATACAATCTTCATGTAATTAGTTGATTTTTTCTAATTTAATTTTTAGAACATTCAATTAAAATTTTATAGATAATTTTATCCACACCTTTAAAACATGCATTATAAATACTATAAGTAGAAATTAGTGAATGGTGTCATATAATCTTGAAAATGAAGGTAGCATCATTGATCGACATTGAATTGTTTTTGAAATTTCTTGTTGGTAAACTCAGAATTTATTTTTATGCATCACACATATAGAAAGAAAGAATTAAATTGATTTTGAAATAAAGTTTATTGAATTTAAGTTTTTTTGTGAAATTTCATTTAAGACGAAGCTTAAATCATCACATTTAACTAGCATAAAATCATGACAGAAAGAATTATGAGTGAAAAGTTAATTAATATAAAAAATATATATATATATTTTTCAATCTATATAAAAAAAAAAATGCATGCTCAGTAGTTCATAAAAATGTCGAATTAAGTTAGCATAATTTATCATGTTAGTTTATATAATATCAAATCACTTATTTTCTTTCGAATTTGCCAAAAATTTCACGCTAAACTTGCTTCCTCATAAATTATAATTTTGTTTAAAACTTATCCAATTATTTGACCAAGGAACATAATAATTATGAAACTTATAAAAAAAAACATAATTAAGTGCAAATACGTTAAATTAATTATGTAACAAAAATAACATAAATTATGCTTATTCAATCAATTAAAATTATATTTGTTATATTTAGTGTTTGGATCCGAGCTTAGCACGGACCTCTTGCGACTAGTCCTTATTATAAGTGAGGATGACAATTTTTCGTCGTCCTCACGAGGGCACTTTCAACATTTTATATTTTAATGTTGTAATTATATCCCACATGGCTACTTAAATTGCCTGCATTTTCTTACTTTTAGACACATATTAAGGGGTTGCCATCTAGGCATGAAGGGGTTGCCATCAAGGCCTCTATAATTAGCCATAATTTCCTAAAGGGTTTCCATCGAGACCTCTGTAATTGGTAGACAGTATATTATTCATTTCTTACTATTTTATGTAATGTTGTTTGACTTGATACGATATTTAAAAGAAAAGAAAGATTTTAAAATTTACCATTTAAAATAATTATTCTATATTTGTGTGTTAGTAAATTATTTAGTTAAAGGTAAAAAAAATATTTAAAACTAAATATTTTTTTCAGAAACATATTAAAAAGGAAAAAAATGTCACATAAAATAGACGAGAGGAAAAGTATTTTTTTGTGGTAAGTAAAATTTGACAAAGTTAGATTTAATTTTTTTTTTTTTAATTTTATATATGTGCTTGAACTATTATTTAGCCCTTCGTTTTAATTTAGGTAATATAATTCGATTTAATCCTTTGTTTTTTTTTAAAGAAGTTCTCTTCTCAGAATTTGTAAAAAAAAAAAATCATATGAAAGAAGTTTGTCAATTACACTAGAGAATGAAGATGAGAAAAAGGAGAAGTTTCTATGCTAAATATTATGATGTCGTATTTTATTTTTGTTGAAGCAATTAAAATCCTTATTTAATTACTTCTATTTTTAAGAACTTTTTTTTAAATCTAAAAGTTTTATTTTCATGAATAATTTTACATTGTCTTTGAAATATTTATGTTGTTGAATACTTAAAGTAGGAATTATTGATGAATAATGTGATCATTATTTAAATATTATGAGACAAGATCGAATTATATATGTTTTTAAATTTCTTATTTGGTTAGGTGAAGAGTATTTCTTAAAGCATAAAGTATAGATGAAGAGCAAAATTAGTTGAGAACTTGAGGTATCAGGTTTGAAATTTCAATGGAGGCAAAAAAAGTAGGAAAAATTTTCATAAGTAGCAAACTTATAGCTATAATTAGAACTTTTATAGCAACTGTTTCATAATTGCGAAAAATAGCAAGTTGTATTTTGTATTTTATAAAAGTGTTGCTACTAAAATACATATACAACGAGATTTACTGTCCTTCTTTTACTCAAATCAATTGAGTTAAATAAGGAAGCAATAAATTCTTTTTTCATAAATTACTAGTAGTAGATTCATTTTCCATAAATTACTCTTATTTCAATTAGTAGATTTCTTTTCCAAATCAAACTCAAATATGGAAGATTATTATCTATCTTCAACCATTCAAAATAAAGTTAAAAAAAAAAAAAAAAGGTAGAAGATATGACTATATTGGGGGAAGTGGGATAATGGAGTAAAAATAGAAAAGATAAAGTAGTGGGAGTAAAATAGGCGCTTGTCTAGTTAAGGGGCAAAATAATGCTACTTTTGTTATAAACTGTAATTTTACAAAAGTATTCTTATGTATTGTAATTATAGTCTTAAGTATGCTACTTTCTTTAATTTTTCCTAAAAAAACATATTAGGTGATTCTTTTCAACTGCACTAGCATTGGTAGATAGAGTTACCTGGTATATATTATTAGTGGGAGGTGGTAGGTATCTCGTGAATTTAATTGACGTGCAAAACGCAGGTATAGACATCACAATTATTAAAAAAATAAAAATTCCTGAGGCTTATTTTATTGTTAAACTTGCTTTCTTATAAATAATTTATTCTTTGAAAATTATTCATTTATGAAATAAAAAATTTATAGACTTTTTAAATATTAATATGATATATTTAATGAGGTATTACATTAAAGTAATTGTATAGTAGAAAATACACCACAAATTATAACTCTTAAATTAAATTATTATTTTTTGAGTTTGACCCCGGGCTTAGCATTACCCATCAATGACTAGTTATTATATAGAAGAGTAAAGAGTAGGATGACCAAGGGTATATTTGTCATTTCAAAAAATAATTATCTTGATTAATTATGTCAAGGGCAATATTGTAATTTTGATTAATATTAATGGCATTTATCAATTAGCTATCCTATAATTTGGGGATTTCCCTCAAATTTTCTAAGAAAAATACAAGACACCTCAAAAGTATTCTTCACTTTTAGTTGGCATGCAATGTTATTAAAATCACATTTTTTAAAATAATAATTCATTTAATTCATCAAATTCATTTAACCAAAATTATAACTTTATTTTTTTAAAAAAAAAATGCATTAATTTAATTTGCATGCTTGGGAATTCTTTGTCATACATCTTTACTATATTATTTTACATGAAAATTAAAATCTCTAGATAACTTATTTAATTTAGTTATATTATTTTTTTAGAAAACAACTGATTTTTTAGGCAATTATATATAAAACCCTGAATGATTATCTAGAAATATAACTCTAAAAACAAAATAAATAACTAACAATGAGAATTTCTTCATAATAAATTAATGTACTTTTTAAAGAAAAATAAGATTATAATTTTGGTTAAATGAGTTTGCTAAGTTAATATATTTATTATTTAAAAAAAAATGATGGTTTACTCATATGACATAATAATTAGAAGAGGAAGAAACTTTTGAGGTATTTAGTAATTTTTTGAGAAAAATATTGATAACTGGGTGATATTATTATCTTAGCAAAAATAAAAGTGACTTTTATAAGCAATTCCAAAAACATAAATAACAATTCAAGAAACTAACTTTAGAAAAATAAAAAATTTAAGTAATGGTAAAAGATTTTTAAGCATGAAAATTCCTTCTTAATAAATTAATATATTTTTCTAAAGAAAAGAATAAGAAAGTTTAATGAGTTAAATAGGTATATTATTAAAAAATAATTTACATGGCCTGCCAATTTGAAGAGAAAGAGACGTATGATATTTAGTTGTCTTTTTTTAGATTAACAGTGATAGTTGCATCATATTATTATCTCTAAAAAAATCTAAAGTAATTTTTGTTGGCAATTCAAAAATATGAGTGGTCATTCAGAAAAATAACTCTTGAAAAAATATATGTCAAGTTTTAGTATCGATAAAGTTTTTCTAAGTATAAAATTTTCTTTATAATAAACTAAAGTATTTTTTTTTAAATATGAGTTATAAGTTTAGTATTTAAAAAAAAATTAATGACATGACATGTCAACTAAGAGAGAAAGAAGGTTTTTGAGGTGTTTAGTGTTTTTTGAGTAGATAAGTCATAAATCAGACAAATGATAATTGAGAAGCCTTTCTTGAGATTTTTGCTATAATAAACTGTCAATCTGAGTCGACCAAAGAATTTTAAACTCTTACTAAATTTCATCAATTAAATTACTTTTTCAATAAATTAGAGGCATTTAATCATATGACTAAAGAAATTTTTTCATTGATTAATAAAAACACAAACTGGAGATTGTGTTATGATAAATACTGATCAAAAATTTATTTGAATTAGAAATTTTAATTTTTGTATTGTTGTGATTGAGGATCTATGAGTTATATATATTCATCAATAATGAAAAATCACACATAAGAGAGCAACCAAGGTTGAACTTTGTTGCCATGAGTACTTATGCAACCTTGACTAGAAAGTCTTTCATCCTAAGAAGTTGTGATTGTTTTGTATCTATTTATTCATGTCTATCTGCTCAAGTGAGTGTTTGAGTTATATGTCTTGAAGTTCATATTAATAACCGAAAAGGGCCTAAAATGTCCTTCAACTATGTTAAATGGTGTGAAAATGTCTTTCGTCTACCTATTGGGCCTAAAATGTCCTTTTCGTTTACCTATTGAATCTAAAATGCCCTTCTCACCTATCAATTGGGTCTAAACTATCCTTCTCATCTACCTATTGGGCCTATTTTGCCCTTTTACTTAGGCAAATTATATGGAAAGACCATCCATAAAACTTAATTACATAAATAATACCACTTTTTTGATATTAAAAAAATAAAAGTTTTTTTTCTTCAATATATAGCCATTTTAAGAAATCAAAAAAGATAATTATAATTCTTAATTTAATGCAATAACTAATTTTTTATGAATAAATATTTATAGAATAAAAATTATTTTGTTGGAAGTACAAATATATCACATATTTTTGTTGTGTAAATATAATTAATGTAAAAGTAAGATTATGATTATATTTTTTATATTATTTATGAGATAAATATTCATGATATTTTTTATATAATTTTTGGACCATTTGATATAATATCAAACACCATTTGTACCATTTGATATAATATCAAACACCATTTGATATTATATCAAATGGTGCAAAAATTATATCAAAAATAGAATAATAATCTGACTTTGATATAAATGAATAATATTTATAAAACCAAAATATATGATATATCTGTACTTGCAACATAATGATTTTTATTTCATAAATATTTATTCATAAAAAATTATGGTTACCCCATTATATTGGGATTAAAAATATACAATAATGAAATAATACTAGATGCTTAACATACATGAAAATAAAATGAAACATACACGAGCAAATAATAGAATACTTAGTTTATTTAAAAATATATGAATTTCGAATATAAGAGAGAAAATATTTGAAAGCCAGGATTATCTTTTCTACTTAATTTGAAGATTGAAAATATATCTCTTAAATTAAGGTGAATTGTTAATTAGTTTTGCATTAAATTAAGAATTATAATTATCTTTTTTGATTTTTTAAAATGGCTATCTATGAAGAAAAAAAACTTTTATTTTTTTAATATCGAAAAAGTATTATTATTTATATAATTAAGTTTTATGGATGACCTTTCCATATAATTTGCCTAAGTAAAAGGGCAAAATAGGCCCAATAGGTAGATGAGAAAGGTATTTTAGACCCAATAGATAGGTGAGAAGGGCATTTTAGGTCTAACAGGTAGATAGAAAGGGCATTTTAGGCCCAATAGGTAGACGGGGGACATTTTTGCACCTTTTTACATAGTTGAAGAGCATTTTAGGCCCTTTTCCATATTAATAAGATTGTCTGTATTTGTACTATTCATCAGGTCACTTTATTCTACAATAATATTATCTAATCCTGTGTAGATTGAATATCCATGACACTTTTATGGAAGCGATATGCACTTCTTCTATGACGTGTGATTTGAAAATAAAATCTGTCAAATCTTTATTCTATTGATGAGTATTTTATTGCGAATTTTGTACTGTAAAATCTCTCAATTTGTATTTTATTGATTAATATTTTATAGTGGACTGCATTATGAAATCTCTCAACCTTTATTCTATTAATAAGTATTTTGTTACAGATTCTGTACTTTTATTATATAAATGCAAATGTTTATTAAATATTCCTGAGTTGCTATATTTTAAAACTAACATTATGTTACATCATCAATATTTTCGTTGTAGGTTCTTTATTTAGAGATGAAAAAATATAAATTTTAAGTGCAATAAATGTGCACTTTTTGTCAAAACAACAATCACATTGGATAGAAAAAGATGAAAAAAAGATTCTCGAAAAATAATTTACAGAATCTATTGTCCTAATTATTGATAATCGAGGTACACGTTCTCAATTTAAGTTTTAAATTTGATCTAGCATTGGTCAAAGAATAATTTCCATTCTCACTTTTGAATTGGTTGTTCCTGGACATTGAATTAACTTTGTTTTCTTTTGCTTATGTAGTGTTACCCTTATTTCAGACCTTTTTTATGCTTGCTACTTTGTAAAGGATAAAACTTTTTTTTATTTGTCAAGTATGATTGTTATGAGGTATGTATGTCGATTTAGTATTCAAATAATAAATGCAACGAAAATTAAACACAAATGAGACTATCGAATTCAAAATATTAAGCCCGTGCTATGCTTATCTAGCACCTATATATAAGAGAGAATAAGATAAGATTGGTAGTCCTCACAAATAAAAATTATGCAATAAATTGCTACATGTGTCTATTACTTTTTCCTACATTTTTGTCTTCATTCAATATTTAATGATCATTTTATTTGGACCTTTATAATTGGATTATATTTAGTAGTTTTTTGTATTGTTACTTTATTAGATTACTTGTTCATTTTATCTATTTCTTATAGTAAAATTTAATTATCTTTTATTTATTTTAGCAATCATAAATATTTATATATTATTTTTTATATTATGTTCTACAAACAAAACTTTATATGTTTTTCTCCTTATATGTGTGTGTATTATACTTATATGTATAAGAGATCTTGAGATTTTGGTAGTCTCACAAGAGCTTTTATGATATTTTAAGTTTTTGGTAAAATGAAATTATTACACATGGCAAATATCAATATCTTTTTATTACATATTTTCATTTTCTCCCTTATTCTTTTTGTTAAGACTATTTCATTTGGGCTTTTATAATTGGTTTCTTCTTACCACTTATTAGATTACTATTTAGGTTGTTCATTTTAAATCAACAATCACTTTAACTCAAACAAAAAAAAGTGAAGCAAACTTTTAATACAAAATTAAAGTTTGCAAGGATTTTCAACTACAACCCCATATTATATATATATATATATATATATATATATATATATATATATATTGATATTGATATTATAATATAATATATAATATCTTGTATTTACTATTTCTTGAAGTGGAAATAAAAAGTATAAAACAATAATCAAAATAGGACGAATAGATTACTCTCATAAGAGGTGTGTAAAAAAACATAATAAGTAAATAGAACGAATTGAGTAATCTATTAATGTAGTTTAATTATAAATTTAATACCCTTATAGATCCTTATTAAGTTAACTTATATAATAAATATCAAAATAAATTTATTTTTAGCAATAATTAAGAAAATAAATACTTGCAAATTTTACAAACATATCAATATTCTTTTTCTATTTATGATCTTCATCGAAGAATAATTATTAAATATTTTAAATCATGTCAATATAATTACTTGTAACTTTTTGATATATTCTAATTCTCTCGTAATATCTTATTCCTCATGGATAATGTTTTCTCTTTATAATTATTCAATTATGCAATTAACACCTCTAATAATTACGAAAACTCATCAACAAGACTTTTTAACAGATAATTAGATATACTGATTGTAAAGTAAAAAAAAATATAATATAAATTATATTTCGAATATAAAATTATTAAGTTTATACATTGAGAAGAGCATGAGTCTTATATATATATACATACTATATATAAATTATATTTGGAATATATATATATATATATACATATATATATACATATTAGATAGTAAGGGCCCGTGCATCGAAACATTTTTCTTAGCTAAACGATATGTATATGAAAACATATTGTATCTCTACTAATTTACATATTGTAAATGATCGTGCAGATTTTTATCTGCATTTTATCATCTATAGCTTCATAATTGCACTAGTAGCATCTACAAGCATCCCACTTCGATATCTTCCTTTTTTACCAGTTGAGAAATCCTTTCAACCTTTGTAGTGCGTGCTTCCTAGCTAGAACTCACATAGCCACACACAAATGAGAACTAAGCATAACAAAAATGTAAAATCAAAGTGAGAAATCAACGACAAATATGAAATATTTTGGCAATTGAGAATTCAATGTTCAGATGACAAAAATAAGACTCTCTTCGGAGTTAATCAAGATTCCTCTTTCCTAAGGAAAAATCAACAGACTTGGTTGCTTCCTCACTGCTTGTAGGATGAATTTCGAGCCAGACACCTTTGATTAAAAACATCCGTCTGATTGTATCAAAAGTGGTTTAACTATTTTCAAAATGTGGCCAATGGAACTGAATGCTATAGGCATCCCGAGTAGTCCATCAATTAGTATCAAAAGGAGCTTTGAATATATTCAGAAAAAATAATAAAGGTGGAAAGATTCTTGTAGAAATGTAAGTTATTTAATCGAATAATTTTGCAGAAGTGAAGGAAACACACAGGAGCAAAATTATCGATATGGAACTTCCTTCATAAGGACATGACTCCCACCCTCACCATACGTGCAGAAGGAGGCTTCCAGTGCAAGAGAGACATCACCGAAGCAACTTCCGTCCATTGAGGTTACTTCATAGGAGTGGATGGTGGTTAAGAAGCGATTGCACCAAAATCAAACTCCCAGGATAGTCCAGTCTCAGATTCAATCTTCAAAACTCATCCAAAACTTGCAACGCCTTTACTCCTAAAATTCAAAAATTACTTTCTCAAAATCAGTTAAGTGAATCTAGATAGAAATTACTCAAACCTTAATTTCAGTTAAAATAAACTACCCGAGGTTTGAGTTGGAGGGTGATCATTGCCATCTGCATGTTGGAAAATTAAAAACCAAAAGCTCAACTGCACACGCAGCAACTAGTGCTCCATTGAAGCACCATCACTATTAGTAACCTCATAAAGAAAAGACCAATGCATAATATTTTGAATTACTAACACATGAAGTACAATACAATACAAGAAATTACATAAGAAAAATAGTACAATGCAAGTTATAGCAGCTGTTATTCACTAAATGAAACCCATGAAGTCCAGGAGTAAGTCTAGTTATACTAACGTTAACCGTAATTGGACCTATACAAAGAGGAGAACAAAGAAATGAAGATATACATGTACGAAATATTCATAGAAAAGATACAACTTTAGGTCAAAATCCGTCAATGTGACAATAAAAATAGAAAATTAAAGAAAAAAGGTGGAAACATAAATAGATAAAGTTTCAAATAAAAGGTTATGAAATATACTTAGAAAGGCTTGCATCTTTTGGTCATGATCACAAATGTGATGACAAAAAATAAAATTAGAGAAAAAAGGTGGAAATGCAAACAGATAAAGATTCAGATAAAAGGTTATAAAATATACTTAACAAAGATTATAATTCAGACGCTTAGTTCACAATACAAATGTGACAACGGGGGAGTAAAATAGAGCACAAGAGGATGGAAAAATAACTAGAAAAATATATATCTTTAGGTAATATCAAACAATAATAACTAACCAAGCTTAATTTCACAAGTGAGGTCAGGGAGGATAGTGTGTAAACTCGAGCTCACTTGCATTGTGTACAACAAACTTTATGAAGCCATTGGGAAGATAGTGGCAGTTTATCTTGTCAGACCCGTATCCGATGTTGGGCATTAAGACACATCTTTTGAATTTTCTTCCAACTCTAGAATTAATACCTTTTGGTCAGCGTCAGCTTGGCTGTATTGATAAATGAACATCAACAAGTTGTTCGAATTCAAACACTCTATCCTGAATTTGCTTTTCATGCTATATTTTAGTCATTTCTTTGTACAACTTGGTATTTTCATAAGAGTGGAGATGAAACTCATCAAGTTTAGCAAGCTATAACAACCTCTTTCTCCCGCGTCCTTTATGTCAAGATTATCTTTTGTACTGCCCAATAAGCTTGATGTTCCAACTCCACAAGTAAGTGATAGACTTTCCCATAAACTAAGAGATAGGGGGAGGTACCTATGGGCATCTTATGTGCTGTTCTATAAGCCCATAATACATCATCAAGCTTTTCAGCCCAGTCTTTCCGCTGTTCATTGACAGTCTTCTATAGAATCTGCTTTATCTCTTAATTCAATATCTCGACCTGACCACTTGTTTGTGGATGGTATGTAGTGTCCACATTGTACCTAACACCATATTTAGCTAAAACATTCTTAAACTAAGTGTTAATGAAATGCGTACCTCCATCACTGATGATAGCTCTAGAAGTACAAAACCGAGAGAATATATGCTTTTTTACAAATTTCAATACCACTCTAGCATTATTAGTGGTAAAAGTTATTGCTTCCACCCACTTAGATATGTAATCAACTGCCACAAGAATATAAAAAATTTTATTGGATGGTGGAAATGGCCCTATAAAACTGATCCCCCAAATATTGAATATCTCAACTTCAAGAATGTTGTTTAGGGACATCTCATGATGCCTTGAAAGTGTACCTAACCTCTGGCACTGATCACAAATTTTCATGAAAGACACATCTCTAAGCAATGTTGGCCAAAAGAAATTGGATTGGAATACTTTTCTGGCTGTTCTTTCACCCCATGATGGCCACCATAAGAAGATGAATGACTCTTTTGTAGCACTTGTATAAATTCAGCTTCTGAAACACATGTACTTATAATACCATCAGGAACCTTCTTGAAAAGATACAGCTCATCCCATATGTAAGAACGAGAATGATAAAGCAATTTTTTACTTTGTTGAGTGGTAGCTTTGGGAGGATAAACCTCACATAATAATAGGTTCACAATATCTGCATACCACAAAAGCTCACCCGAACCAAGGCCAATAATTTTTCATCTGAAAACTCTTCCTAAATGTAGAGAGAGTAATCAACAATAAGTTTATGAGTCTCCATCCATGACAAATGGTCCATAACTTGGTCCTCTGCTCCTTTTCGATCACGAACCTCTAGGTCAAACTCTTGCAGTAATAAAATCCACTTGATCAATCGAGTCTTTGCATCTTTTTTATTTAAGAGATACTTGATGGCCACATGGTCTGGGTGAACAATAACTTTGGTGCCCACCAAGTACACTCTAAATTTATCGAATGTATAAACCACTTCTAACATCTCCTTTTCAGTAACTGTATAATTTATTTGGGCATTATTCAAGACCTTACTAGCATAATAAATAGAATGGAAAACCTTGTCTTTTCTATGCCCCAAAACAACCCCAACAGCCATATCATTAGCATCACACATTAATTTAAATAGTAACTCTCAATCTGGAGAAATCAAGATGCGTGCTTCAATTAGTTTCTTCTTTAGCTTCTCGAATGTTTCTTCACAATCGGCCCTAAAATCAAACTTGGCTTCTTTTTTCTAACAGTTTACACATCGGACTTGCAATCTTTGAAAATATTGAATAAAACGCCTGTAGAAACCTGCATGTCCCAAGAAATTTTACACTCCCTTTACTGTGACTGGATATGGCAGTTTTTCAATCACTTCAATTTTAGATCTATCTACTTCAAGTCCTCTACATGACACTTTATGGCCAAGGACTATTCCTTTCTTAACCAAAAAGTGATATTTTTCCCAATTTAGCACCAGATTTATCTCTTCACACTGATCTAGGACTCGATCTAGATTATGCAAGAATACATTAAAAGAATTACCATAAACAGAGAAGTCATCCATGAATACCTCGACAAATTCTTCAACCATGTCATAGAAAATTGCCATCATGCATTTCTGAAACTTTGCAGGTGGATTGTAGAGGCGAAAAGGCATGTGTTTGAATGCATATATGCCATATGGACAAGTAAAAGTCGCCTTCTCTTGGTTCTCGAGCACAATGGTGATTTGATTATAACCTGAGTAACCATTAAGAAAATAGTAGTATTCCTTCCCTACCAACCTATCCAACATCTGAACAATGAATGAGATAGGATAGTGGTCCTTTCTTGTGGCTTTATTTAGCATCCGGTAGTCAATACAAATTCTCCATCCAATCAACATGCAAGTAGGAATTAGCTTATTTACTTAATTAGTAACCACGGTTATCCCACCTTTTTTGGGACATAATGTATTAGGCTTACCCACTTGCTGTCTGAAATTGGATAAATAATTCCATTATCAAGCCACTTGATGACCTCTTTTCTCACCACATCTTTCATCACTATATTCAACCTACGTTGTTGCTGCCACCTTGGTTTGAAACCTTCTTTCATGTATACCTTGTATATGCAAAAATCTAGATTTATCCCTATAATGTCATACATCTACCTCCCAATTGCCTTATTCCTTCTTTTCAAGACTGTCATTGGTTTTTTTACCTGCATATCAGATAAAACTACAGACAAAATAACAGGCAAGGTATCATTTTCACCAAGGTAAACATATTTCAAATAAGGAGGAAGAACCTTAAGCTCCAATTTTAGAGCTTCATTAATTGAAGCTTTAAGGGATGGGATAATTGGCCTGTTCAATGGCTTAAAAGGTAGCTTTCGCATTTCAACTGCCTCCAAATTCATGACTTGAGCCAATGTAACACTCCATACTTTACCTAGCTTAAATTTGTCTTAAAGATATCAAAGACTTTCTTTAAAGATGAATGTACTTTTATACATGTGGAATTTTTAAGATTTTTACTTTTTGTTGTATGGAAAATTGAATAAGATTTTCATCGATATAAAATTTTCCTAAATCTGATAACCGGGTAAGAAGTAATGGCGATTTTAAGTTTTAGTCGTTAAACACCGTCATTCAGGCCCGTAGCGCATAGCGGAGTGTGACAAAATAGTAATAGTCAATTTCTAGTGTTACCCCGCAATATTGGCACATTGCGCCATAGACCCAGTTCACAATTATCAATTTTCAGTGTACCAATGCGATTCCACCGCATTGCGGTGCACTTTCATTTCACAAACAAAGTGGTAACACGATACCACCGCATTGTCCACAAAGAAATTTCCCAGTTATTCTTTCTCCAGTGACATAATGCGATAGCGCCGCGTCGCGCCAGGGGCCCAAATCAAGAAAATTGCACAAAAAAATAAAGTTGCACCCAGGGTTAAAATAGTCTTTTATTATAATTTTATTCCGCACAGATGTAAGATTTAAGCCCTAAAAATTTGTAAAACCCTTCGTTATTCACTTTTCCCCAAAATCAAAAGGTATTTCTCTCTCAAGAGGCAAAAATCCTAGTTTAAGAAATCAAGGTCAATCTCAAGAATCCCTCTAAGTCTTCAAGAACTTCAAGAATTTAGATTTCCAGGTATGTTAGATGTTCATCCATGGATCCTTACCTTTCATGGACATCCTTTTTCAAAATACAAGATTAATGATTTATTATTTTCATGTTTGAATTAGATTGAATTTATGTTCATGATGTTGTTTGAGATTTAATTCATGATTTAGATTACAAGATTCAAGAATTGATCCTAGTACGTGTTTAATTACATGATATTCATGATGAACCCTTCAATTTGCAAGTTGATTGTTGCATCCATGATTGACCCTAAGTGTTTATGAATTAATGAACCAAGCATGCTTCCCATGTGTTTGATAAATTATCTATGAGAATGAAATAATGCCATTATAGTATGCTAACATGTATTCCCAATTCATGTACAAGTTAATGCATTACAAGTATTTGGTAGAATGTCTCTTTGAATGAATTATGACCAAGTAAACATTGTTATGTTATTCAAGATTATGCTTTGCTATCAAGCCGTGAGTGTATCTAATACCCGATAATTTAGCTGTTTATCTAGAGCCAGTGTTAGTTACACAATAGTATCAGTAATGTCACGATCAGTAGTTCTCTCAGTCTGTTGCAGAACTTAGTAGAATTCAGTCAGTTACAGAACTTAGGAATAACTCAGTAATCTCAGTATCAGTCCAGTCTAGTTCAGTATACGCAGTTCAGTGTATTTTAGTTGGGAGTAGGATTCAACATCGAGTGAGCCTAGGGATGTGGCTACACCCGTTAGTTAGGACTGGGTCCCTATAAGTAATCCCTAAGTTCCATAACTACGTAACCAGTGTAGGTTATGAGATGTCACTCGTTAGTTAGGACTGACATACTCAGGGATCAGCCGCTAGTTTAGGACTGATCTCAGGGGTTACCCATTAGTTAGGACTGAATCTAAAACAGTTGTCTTTACCCATAGAACTGTACTGATACCCTTCTAATTGGGGTTACAGATTGGACCTTACGTTATCAAGGGTAGTCCTTTAGGATGAGTTCAGTGTTTATGAGTATTATTGTATCTCAGGCTCTAGAGCAGTGTGTCTTCAATCTGATTTAGAGTTTATTAAGTTATTCACAGATTTAGAATAATGGTTTTAAACTAAGGGGGAGATGTTAGAACAAGTAACCAAGTCAGGCTTTTAATTTTAATAGTGATTTTAGTAGTGTCAGTACTCATGCCTTACATATCAGCTCTATGCTCATAGCTCATACTCGTGCACATCATCTAAAAATCATGCATGCTTATAGTTCCTAGTTTAAGGAGTTTCAGTTCACTCGATATTCAATTCCAGCACGATCTCAGTTATCATTTAAGTTGCTGTCTCAGTCATAGTCTTAGCCTAGTAATCAGATCAGTACCTCCGTTTACACACTATTTTAGAATCATATTATATGTTTGGTCTTGTATTCTTAAATAATACCTTTCTCACAAATTTATGCTCATTTATCTCATGTTACTCAGTTATTCCCTTTCTTATATTCATAGTACTCTACAGTTTTAGTCTAGTTATTCAGCCTAAGTATAGTTCAGTCTTACATGCCCAGTATTTACCTGTCATTCATTCAAGTTAATCAGATAAGTTAGTAAGTTTAAGAATTTGTGCTCAGCGCCCATATGAATATTCTCAGTAGCCCCAAGTGAAATATGATGTTGAAGTAGAAATTACAGTTGAGGGAATAGTTGAGAAATATGGCTATGATGGCAAGTTAGTAGTTTCAGTAGACGAGGCTTAGTAACTTTATCTTAGATGACGTTTTGTAGGACTAGCTCCATATTAAAGAATCTTAGCCATGCTGTGATTCAGATGTCATATTCAGATCATACCAAGGTCCTTACTCCCCGAAGTCATTAGAAATCTATAGAAAGAGTGTCAAAGGAATGCTCTAGTCGAGTGTAAGTTTTTAGCATGAGTTAGTTTGTAAAGCTAAGAATTTTGTTTAGTTTAGTAGTCAGGTGGGCAAGTTCGTATCGTTCCCCATCTTTCCATCTAGTTATACTATCTGAAGTTTCATGAATATGACCATTCCAAGATAGAGCATCCTAGTAGTAATGACCTCAGCCAGTTCATGTATCATATCTGAGTTTCATATCCAAAATATTCAGTTATGATCCAGTTTGTAGGTGCCCCATGCATCGTCTCATACTTTTCTTAAGTATCTCAGCCAAGTCAATGTTCTTTGAGGGACATAGTATCCCAAGAGAGATATGCACAATAACCCCGAGCTATTATGATCTAAACGTTCCAATTTCAGCCGTAAGCTATGTACTAAAAGGATCAGTTCAGTTCACGATATTCAGTTCGTGTATCATATTTTAGACTCATTCATGTCCTCATACTCCCATTCATACATGTTCAGTAAATGATCTTAGGCTTATCAGTGTCCTCATTTTAAGGTAACAGTCTTCCTTAGATCTACTCAGTCCCATGTTTAGTTACAGCCATAAGTCTTAGTATCAGCTATCGTTGCATATTCAGTCATGCATTCATTAATCAGTACAGTAATGTATTCCATGCATCAGATATGCACGTTCAGTATGGAAACTCAGTTTGTCAGTAGTTCATCCATGTAGTCATGTTTCAATGTGCATGTTCAGTGTGTCAGCTCAATCTATCAGCGTTTCTTAGCCTAGCCAGTCTTATTTGAGGATGAATGTTCCTAAAGGGGAGATATTGTAACACCCCATACTGTTACCTAGCTTAAATTCATCCCAAAGATGTCAAAGACTTGATTTAAAGATGAATGTAATTTTTTACATGTGGAATTTTCAAGATTTTTACTTTTTGTTATGTGTAAATTTAATAAGCTTTACATCGATATAAAATTCACCTAAATCCAATAATCGGGTAAGAAGTTATGGAAATTTTAAGTTTCAGTCATTAAACACCATCATTCAGGACCGTAGCGCATTGCAGAGTGTGTCAAAATAGTAATAATCAGTTTCCAGTGTCACCCCGCGATATTGGCGCATCGCGCCATAGACCCAGTTCACAATTGTCAATTTCAAGTGTACTAAAGTGATTCTACCGCATCGAGGTGCACTTCCAGTTCACAAACAAAGTGGCAATGTGATACCACCACATCGTACCACCAAGCAATTTCCTAGTTGTCCTTTTTCCAGTGACACGACGCGGTAGCGCCCCGTCACGCCAGGGGCCCAAATCGGGAAAATTTCGCAAAAAATTAAATTTGCACCTAGGGTTAAAACAATCTTTTTCTATGATTTTATTCCACCCAGATATGAGATTTAAGCCCTAAAAACGTGTAAAACCCTTCATTATTCACTTTTCCCCAAAATCAAAAGGTATTTCTGTCAAGAGGCAAAAATTCTAGTTCAAGAAATCAAGGTCAATCTTAAGGATCCCTCCAAGAGTCTTCATGAACTTCAAGAATTTAATTTCCAGGAATGTTAGATGTTTATCCATGGATCCTTACCTTCCATGGAACCCAATAATCCTTTTTCAAAATACAAAATTAATGATTTATTATTTCCATGTTTGAATTAGATTGAATTTATGTTCATGATGTTGTTTGAGTTTAATCCATGATTTAGATTACAAGATTTAAGAATTGATCCTAGTACGTGTTGAATTACATGATATTCATGATGAACCCTTCAATTTGCAAGTTGATTGTTACAACCATGATTAACCCTAAGTGTTTATGAATTAATGAACCAAGCTTGTTTCTCATGTGTTTGATAAATTATCTATGAGAATGAAATAATTCCATTATAGCAAGCTAACATGTATTCCCCATTCATGTACAAGTTAATGCATTACAAGTGTTTGGTAGAATGTCTCTTTGAATGAATTATGACCAAGTAAAAATTGTTATTTTATTCAAGATTATGCTTTGCTATCGAGTCATGGAGGTATCTAATACCCGATAATTTAGCTGTTTATCTAGAGCCATTGTCAGTTACAGAATAGTATCAGTTATGTCATGATCAATAATACTCTCAGTCCATTACAAAACTCAGTAGAATTCAGTCAATTACAGAACTTAGGAAAAACTCAGTAATTTCAGTATTAGTCCAGTCTAGTGCAGTATACGCAGTTTAGTGTTTTTCAGTTGGGAGTAGAATTCAACACCGAGAAAGCCTAGGAATGGGGGCACACTTGTTAGTTAGGACTGGGTCCCTAGAAGAAATCTCTAAGTTCCAGAACTACATAGCCAACGTAGGTTATGAGATGTCACCCGTTAGGTAGGACTGACATACTCAGGGATCACCCTCTAGTTTAGGACTGATCTCAAGGGTCACCCATTAGTTAGGACTGACTCTACAACAGTTATCATTACCCGTGGCACCGTACTGACACCCTTCTAATTGGGGTTACAGATTGGAGAATGTCTATTTTGAGCACAGTATTTCTCAAATGCTTTATTTTCAAATTCTCCTCCATGATAGCTATGAACATAGGTGATGAAATATCCTGCTTCTCTTTGTACACTTCTACAAAAGATCTCAAAATTAGTGAATGCTTCATGCTTATAATCAAGAAACATTACCCAAGTAAAATGTGAATAAGCATCAACAATAACAAGTATATATTTTGTCCACCAATACTTATGGTATATATTTTGTCCACCAATACTTATGGTCTTGGTGTGGCCAAACAAATCCATGTGGATTGTTTGAAGGGGTTTGGTGGTACATACAATATCTTTGACTTTAAACAATGTCCGAGTCTATTTACCAAGTTGAAAAGCATCACAGATGTGATGTTTCTCAAATTTTAGCTTTGGCAGACCTTTTACCAATTCAAGTAAGAAAGTTTTTCGATAGCATACATTCTAGCTTGCCCGAGTTTTCTATGCCACAACATGTGTTATTGGTTTGCATAGTAAGACATGTCAGTGTAGAAAAATTAGGATTATTTAGAACATAAATATTATCAACACGATCACCAATAAGAGAGATATTTATTTTTTCATGCTTAACAGAGCAACTCTCTAAAGGATACTCCGAACCTTCCATCATACAGCTGACTAATACTCAGTAAGTTGTGTTTGAGTCCATCTAAGAGATATACTTCAGTGAGTTTGCAGGAGGAGCTGAGCTTCACTGAGCCGACTCTGATGATGTCATCTTTGCATTATCCCTAAATCTGGCTGATCCTCCTTCAATTTTCCCGGCAAGTGTCTGGAACATCCGCTATATATGCCCCACAGTTCTTTTTGTAGCTTTTAAGGACATGTTCCTACAAAATAAGAAAATTAATTTTGTTTAGGTACCCAAGTGGTCTTAGGTCCTTAAGGGTTAGATGTGATCTCTTTGGGTCTCTAAACCCACACCCCTTTAGACCTCTGTCTGCAGTTGTATGATTTGTTCCCTTTTTACTACAGGTGTAGCACATTGGTCCATAAAAAGAGAAGAGAGTTTTAGTAAAATCAAACGAGTTTGATAAAGAGCTTGATTTGTCACAACCCAAAATCCAAAGAGTTGTGATGGCACTTGTCGCGGTGAACCTTGACCAATAAGCCTATCACCCAAACCAATACACAAAGGGAAAAAAAGCATAATAATCCCAAGATAAGACTTCTAGAATGAAGTCGAACCATACAAGTATAGTAAATGCAGAAAGAAAGAAACATAACAATGCAACCGTAACTCCCAAAATCAGGTGTCAACAGTATAAGAACATATCTAAATACAACTTGAATCCAAGAAAATACATAAGATGTCCAAATACAAGAGAAATCCTATCTTTGAAATAAAAGAAAAGACATAATCTATAAATAAAGGTAGCAGAAGACATTTGGACACCTGAAAATCATTAACTACCTTGAAAGCTCCAATAATCACCTGAGTCAAGCAACATGGGTTACACCGGAACCTGAATCTACACCAGAAGGGTACAATAGGAGTGAGTATGGTCCACTTGTACTCAGTAGGTATCATAGGCTGACCGAGCAAAATAAAAAATAATGTAGACAAAATACACACTATGGGCGCATCATCTGCAATAAAAAATGTCTCACAATGGTATCCCACACCACTTGCACTAACAGTTCTAATATATTACAAAAATAACAACAACAGAATATGTAGAACACATGTATACATTATGTCACACGCAAGTAGAAACAGAGTAGAACATGTATAATACAAGACGGTTAAGTATAAATAACAGGATTTAGAGCAAGTAGATATATAACAAGTCAATATTGAAATTCAATCACAACATTGACACGCTAAAGCAAGTGCAATGTATAAGATGATGATGTTGTTGTTGCTGTTGCAACTGATAATGATGATGCATGAGGTTGTTGCACAATCTTCGTATACATCCACGGAGGCAAGCCTTCCAGATGTGGGAACTATGGAGGGTTCGTCAACCCATAGACCACCCTGTATACACCTACGGAGCTAAGCCTTCCTGACATAGGACCCATGGGGGGTTCGTCAACCCATATACCACCAATATCCATGACTCTTCTCTGGCATAATCCTTCGAAGAAGGTTTATAAGATCCAATATTCAATACCAATAACCAGTAGTTCAAGTATTTCTAGAGAACATACATAACATCAGACACAAATCAAGTACACATACGTGATAACAAGTATATATAAAACAATACAACAAACAAGAGAATTGATGCGTGTGATGATATGAGGATGATAATGCAATGTTCATAACCAATCACAATAAGTATTTTCACAACCAATGCACAAGATGTATTTCCATAACAAACCACAATGTTACATTTTCATAACCACGTGTGCTAACATCCACTCATTATTTTCACCATCTATGAATTACCACATGATTTATATCCCCACAAAGTATGAATACATAACAATACACCAAAGACACCACAATGGTAATATTTAACAACATGGTATGATTATTCACATATATTCCAGGCTATAAAAATCACATATAAACTTACACAGTCACATATATCACGTAATATCTCAAATTCAATAATCACAACATATATAGGCCCCAACATGGGAACAACATATAGATATTTTCATGATTAGTTCCCACTCTTAACATGCATTTTGATATACAAATTAACTACCTAGCCCAATCTGAATAGTTAATCCATAACCTACCTCGAATATCGAAATAAGTCTGCTATACTTTGAACCCATGATCTTGTTTCTCATGCATGATCTAAAAATCAACTAAAATCAAGAAATATATAATATACACATCACAACAAATCTAATGATATCTGTATTGCCTACTTTTGGTTCGGGCTCAAAACGGACCTCCGAAACAAGTTACAAAAAAAAGGCAAAATAGGAACTTTATTATAAGAACATGTTTCCCATATTTTTAGGAATCTATATGTAAAAACCTAAATCACATCGAGTAAAATATGAGGTTCAAATCAAAGAAAAATTATTTTTGAGCGTTATCGAGTAAAATCTTTGAAATCCGTGTTAAAATCAACAATCAAAGTTGTTTTAAAGGTACAATTGATTAAAATCTAGTAATTATAGGATCAAAACATTATTCAAGTGAAAAGGAGTGAAATTGGGGTTTATAATCAAACTCTAATATTTTTGGGGTTTTGAGAAATTAATCAAGGAATTAGAGTAGAAAAGGATAAAATCTCACCTTAAATCTGTAATAGAATCAAGAAATAGATGTTAATCTAGATTCCCAAGCTCCCACAAGCTTCACTTTTAAGTTCTCACACTAATTTAGGGTTAAATCTCAAGAGGAAAGATGAAAGAATGGGAAAAATTTGGATAAAAATGCTACTTTTATATTGTGCTAGGTACCAAGCATTTTAAGGCTTAAATTGGCCTTGGGGATGGCAATTTACCCATTATCTATCCGATTGTACTAGCAACTTGATGCACCAGATATTATTAAGTCCAAATGAATTTTGATAGGGTGTCTAAAATTCGTTTGGAGATCGATATATGCAAACAAACAATGGAACCACACTAAATTTGATGCTCTAAACTCAATGGCGCTATCATATTTTTGAAAAAAAAAATATTGCTTTTATAGAGTTGACCCTCAAAACTCAAAATCACAATTTTCCAAATCGAGGATCAAAATGAGATGTAAAATCCATAAAATCTAACCAAACATCTTACCACCATAAAATCGATATTTCAGATGCATTGACAAAGTCAGATTTTCCATCCGCGGTCATTTCGACCAAATGTAGGTCCCATACCCTTATTTTTAATTTTTTAACTTTTCGACCAATAGGTCAAAATAAGCTCGAGTACATCAGGACCCAAACCAAGGGTCAACCTAGCCCTAAATCGATGTTCTAGAGCTACTGATGCAGTCTGTTCAGCCATCCATCGCACGGATCAAAGGATAATCACACAGGTCCACAATAAGACTCTCAAAGCCAACAAAAACCACAATATCACATAAATAGTACCAAAATGCATCGAGAATTGTGATAATCACCCCCACACCTCAGAAATACCATAATGCAACTATGGAAAGGGGTAAAATAGTCAAATCACACAGAAACACATTTTTTACATATTTCATTAAAAAACTGGTCATTACATCATCCACCACTAAAAATCTAGTTCGTCCTATAACTAAAAGCAAAAGAAATACCTGAATCATCAAAGATCTGGGGATAAGAAGTACGTATATCAGACCCTACCTTATAAGTAGCCTCATCTATAGGTTGATGTCGCCACTGAACCTTAACCACAGGGATAACTCTAGAATGCAACTATCTAACATCCCTAGTCAAAAGAGACACCGACTTCTCAATAAAAGAAAACCGCTCATATAACTGAACCTACTCCTAATGGACAACATGAGACTCATCAAGAAAGTAATGGCGGAGTATAGAACCATGAAAAGCTGGATGAACAGACGACAAATTTGGGGGCAAATCCAACTCATAGCCATATAACCAACAACACAAAGAATCTCAAATGGCCCAATATACATGGGCTCAGCTTGACCTTCTTTCCGAACCTTAGCACCCCTTTCATGGGTAAAAATTAAAGGAAAATATGGTCGCACCATACTGAATCTCAAGGCATAAAGTCTACGATCAGCATTGCACTTTGGCCTACTATGAGCTACTTGAAGTCTATCCTGAATGACCTAAACTCTATCCAAGGAGTCACAAAGCAAGTCCATACCTCGAGGCCTAACCTCCAAAACATCAAACTAACCAACTGGAGAATGACAGTGCCTACTATGCAATGCATCAAACGGATCTATATCGACATTATAATGATAGTTGTTATTATATGTAAACTCTACTTAAGCCAAATGCTGCTCCCACTAGCCCCCAAAATCCATCACACACGCGCAGATTATATCCTTTAAAATATGGATAGTGCACTCTGACTAGGAATCAGTCTGGGGGTGAAACACTATGCTAAGATCAACTCGAGTGCCCAACTCATTTTGAAAAGTCTTCCAAAAGTGAGAAGTGAATACAAAACTATGATCTAAGATGATAGATATGGGCGCACCATATAGACGAATATTCTCTCGAATGTAGATATGAGCCAACCTCTCGGCACTGATGAAAATTAAAATTGGTGTAAAATGGGATAACTTGGTCAATCAATCCACGATGACCCAAACACTGTCAAAACCATACAAAGTGCGAGGAAAACCAGTCATGAAGTCCATAGTGATCTGTTCCCACTTCCTTTTAGGAATGGGTAACCTTGAAGTAGTCCACTAGGTCTCACATGCTCGACCTTTACCTGCTGGCAACAAAGGCAATGAGCTATAAAGTTTTCTACGTCCTTTCTTATAACACCACACTAGTAGTGTTATCTCAACTCATGGTATATGTTAGTCACTCCTGGAAGGATAAAATATCTGGAACAATGGGCCTCTTCCTAGATCAACCTAATCCAGTCACCACTCTCAGCACACAAACTCAATCATCAATCCTCAAAACACCATCAAAATCAAGTGAGGCTTTCTTAGACTTGCCATCTATCACCTTATCTTGAATCTACCTCAAACCCATATCATCAAACTAATGAGCTTGAATCTACTCCATCAAAGAAGATCTAGCCTCTACAAATGCCAAAACACACCCAGGTGTTGAAATATTAAGCCTAACTATCTGGTTAGCTAAAGGCCAAACCTGTAAGGCTAAAAATCACTCTTGGGTCAAAAGATGTGCCAAGATACCTATGTTAGTTGACTTTTGACTCAAGGCATCCAAAACCATATTAGCCTTGCCCGAATGATAGAGAATAGTCAAGTCATAATCCTTGAGTAACTCAAGCCAATGACACTGCCTCATATTAAGATCTCATTGGGTGAAGAAGTACTGAAGGCTATGATGATTTAAGAAGATCTCACATTAGACTCTATACAAGTAGTGCCTCCACAACTTTAAAGCAAACACAAACATGTACAACTCTAAATTATAGGTAGGAAATTTCTCTCATAAAGCTTTAACTGACGAGATGCATAAGCAATTGCCTTTCCCTCCAGTATCAACACAACACCCAATCAATTATCTTAAATATCACAAAGCACGGTAAAGCCCATGCCCTCATTAGGTAGAGCCAAAATAGTAGATGCGATCAATAAATCCTTGAGCTTTTGAAAGCTCACCTCACAGGTATCAGGCCACTGAAAAGAAATATTCTTTTGAGTTAACTTAGTCAACGGAGCTATAATAGATGAAAAAGCCTCAACAAAACGTTGATAGTAACTAGCTAAACCAACAAAACTCTGAATCTCGATGGGCAAAGTAGGTCTAGCCCAATAATGAACCGCTGCAACCTTGGCTGGATCAACATAATACCTTTCTTGGTCACCACATGACCCAAGAAAGAAATATACTCCAACCAAAACTTGTAGTTGGAGAACTTATTGTACAACTTCTCATCCTTTAATCACTGAACCACAATCCACAAATGCTCCTCATTCTCAACTTCACTCTTGGAATAAACCAAGATATCATCTATAAATACAATAACAAAGAAGTTGAGATAAAATTAAAATACTCGGTTCATCAACTCTATGAATGCGCAGGGATATTATTCAAACTAAAGGACATGACCAAGAACTTATAATGACCATATTGAGTCCGAAAAGTTGTCTTTAAAATATTCAAAGTTGTAATCCTCAACTGGTGATAACCGGACCTTAAACAATCTTGGAATACATCGTAACACTTTGAAGATGATCAAATAAATCATTAATGCAAGAAAGAGGATACTTTTTCTTAACTGTCACCTCATTCAACTGTCGATAATCAATACACATACGCATAGATCCATCCTTCTTCTTCACAAACAAGACAGGTGCACCCCAAGGAGATATATTAGGTCGGATAAATCCCTTATTCAATAACTCCCGCAACTGACCTTTAATTTCTTCAACTCAGTTGGGGCTATCTTATAAGGAGAAATAGAAATAGGCTTGGTGGCCGGATCAACATTAATAGCAAAATAAAAATCATGATCCAGAGGAATACCAAACAAATCCGTAGGTAACACATCCATAAACTGCGAACAACATGGACAAAATCCATGGAAGGAGGTGGAATAATACTAGTATCATAAATATGAGCCAAATAAGCTAAATATCCCCACTCAACTAATCTACGAGCTTGAACATAATATATGACCCTCTTGGGTCCCAAATGAAGCACACCCTTCCAAGATATTTTTGGCACACCTAACAAAGCTAAAGTAACAGTCTTAGCAAAATAATCTAAGATAGCATGATAGGGAGCCAACCAATCTATACCCAGAATAACATTAAAGTCAACCATATCTAGCACAAGTAAATCCGCTTAAGTCTTAAGGCTAGAGAAACTCACAACATAAGTTCGGTGCCTTAGATCAACCACTAAAGAATCACCTACTAGGGTAGATACACGAATAGGCATGGCAAGAGGCTTACTATCAGAATTAAAATCCACAGCAAAATACATAAACACATAGGATAAATTTGATCTGGGATCAAATAATACAGATGCAAATCTGAAATAAATGGGGATGATACCTATGATCATAACATTAGAAGCCTTTGCCTCTGGTCTGGCTGGTAAAGCATAACACAGTCCATGACCACTAACCGGCTGAATAGCAGTGCGATCACTACCACAACCTCCACTACCTCTGACTCTCGCACCTATTGTAACACCCCTACCTCTCATAACTATAATAAGAGTTTCCCTAAAAATATGATAGGGACAATCCTCGGCCACATGGATAGTCTCATCACATATATAGCAAACTCTATATATACCTTGATGGCCACCATGCACTGTCAAACCAGAAGACCCATGAGAACTTCTAAAATCTCTATCTTGAGAAGGCTGACCTCTGAACTTACCAAAATCGTACACCTTCTTAGCGCTTTCCTGGCAATACCTAAGGAGTAGATCCTTGCATCTGGGCCTGGTCCTCTATACTCATGAATAATGCCCAAAATACTATCATTTATATTGCAGTTTGCTAAAGATAAAAGAAAAAAAGAAGTCCAGCTGGTTGAGAGCCCACCTGAGAAGGTAGCATAGATGAGGGCTACAGTCTTAATCCCAAAATATCATACTTTGGTATCGATGCTAATAGAGGAATAGTACTCGAGGTATGAGGAGTACCTAGAACTGAAGTAGGTGCCACTAGAGAAACAAACAAATAGACTCTAGCATAGATAGAGGTACCATGCTCGGAGCTTAGGGGATATCAAACGAACTCAAAGGGGAACCCTCCAAATGGGTCAAAAGATAAATCAACAATACCTCTAAGACTGATGTAGAACAACTTTGTAGAACTGGGGTTTAACTTATACCTCCAACCTGCTCAATACGAGGCTCAAAGAAGAGTCCCTTAGCACTCTCACTAGACAGGGTTGACCCACGAGCCTGTTCACTCTCTCAGGTCTATCCACGACTCAATGCTTACCCTCTGGGTAAAGGCTCCTTATTTCTAATCATAATTAACCTAGTTGACACCATCTGCATAGAAAGGGTGAAACACAACTCATAACACGAGGTATGAAAGAACTTTGCATGATAAGGAATAAAGTAAGAAAAGTTTCCTAAATACATCCTATAGCCTCTCAAAGATAGATACAAACATCTATGTACTGATTCATGAGACTCTATTAGACATCCTATTCTTACACCACTGAGACCAATGAAAACTATCTCTGATACTAATTTATCACAACCTAAATCCAAAGAGTCGTGATGGCACTTGTCACGACGAACCTTGACAAGTAAGACTATCACCCAAAACCAATACACAAAGGAAAAAAGAGCATAATAACCCCAAGGTAAGATTTCTCGAATGAAGTTAAAGCATAGAAGTATAATAAATATGAAAAAAACATAACAATGCAACCGTAACTCCTAAAACTAGGTGTCAACAATATAAGAATGTATCTAAATACAATGTGAATCTAAGGAAATATATAAGATGTCCAAATACTAGAGAATCACTATCTCTGAAATGTAAGTAAAGACATATTATATAAATAAAGGTAGTAGAATACATTCAGACACCTGAAAATCATCAACTACCTTGAAAGCTCAAATAATCACTCGAGTTAATCTACATGGAGAGCACTCGAACTTGAATTTGCACTAGAAGGGTACAGTAGGAGTGAGTACAGTCCACTTATTCTTAGTAGATATCATAAGCCGAATGAGCAAACTATAAAATAAAGTACTCAAAATTCACACTAACGACACACCACATGCGATCAGAAAATATCCCACAAGGTAGCCGATACCGCTTGCACTAAAAGTTCTAATATATCATAAAAATAATAACACAACAAGTAGAACACAATTATACATTATATCATATGTAAGTAGAAATAGAGAAGAACATGTATATACATGAGATATCCAAGAATAATTATAAGATACAGAGAAAATTGACATATAACAAGTCAATATAGAAATTCAATCACAGCATCAACATGATAAAGCAAGTGCAATGTATAAGATGATGATGTTGCTACTAATGATGATGATGATGCACGGGGTTGTCGTACAACCTCCATATAAACCCATAGAGGCAAGCCTTCCCGGTATGGGAGCCATGGAGGGTTCATCAGTCTATATACCACCCTATATATACCTACGGAGGCAAGCCTTCCTGATGTAGGACTAGGACCCGTGAGGGTTTTGTCAACCCATACACCACCAATATCTATGACTCTTCTTTGGCATAATTCTTTGGAGAAGGTCAATAAGATCCAATATCTGATACAAATATCTAGTATTTCTAGTATTTGTATTAGTTATAGTATTTCAAGTATTTCCAGTGTTTTCTAAGTACCAACATAACATCAGTCATAAATCAAATACACATACGTGACAACAAGTATATATAAAGGAATACAATAAACACGAGAAATGATGCGTTTTATGACATGAGGATGATAATGCAATGTTCACAACCAATCACAATAAGTATTTTCACAACCAATCCACATGAAATATTTCCCCAACCAACCACAATGTTACATTTTCACAACTACGTGAACCAACATTCACTCATTATTTTCACCATCCATGAATTTCCATATGATTCATATGCCCACAAAGTATGAATATATCAAAATACACCAAAGACACCACAATAGGCATTTTTAACAACACAATATGATTATTCATGTATATTCCAAGCTATCAACATCACATAAGACCCCATACGATCACACATATCATGTAATATCCCAAATTCAATAACTACGACACATATAGGCCCTCACACGAGCAAAATATATAGATATCCATTTTCATGATTAGTTCCCACCCTTAACATGCATTTTGATATACATTAACTAACCATCCCAGTCTGAAGAGTTCAACCATGACCTACCTAGAATGTCAAAATTGGTCTGCTACAGTTCGAATGACCTTACTTCTCATGAACGATCCTGAAATTAGCTAAAACTAAGAAATATAGAATCTTTGTATCAAAACAAAGTCCATGATACCTATATTTGCCTACTTTTGGTTTGAGATCAAAATGAAACCTTGAAATGGGTTACCAAGAATGAAGAGAAAAATTAGAACTTTATTACAAAAATGTATTTTTCATATTTTTAGAAATCTACAGCTCAAAACCCAAGTCAAATTGAGTAAAGAATGAGGTTCAAATTGAATAAAAATTATTTTTGAGCTTTACTGGATAAAATCTTTGAAAGTCGTGTTAAAGTCAAGAATCAAGTTGTTTTGAAGGTTAAATTGATCAAAAAATAGTAAATAGGATTAAAATATTATTCAAGTTAAAGGAGTGAAATTGGATTTTAAAATAAAACCCTAAGATTTTTGGAGTTTTGAGAAATTAATCAAGAAATTAGAGTAGAAAAGGATGAAATCTCACCTTAAATACATAAAAGAATTAAGAAATAGATGTTAATTTAGCTTCACAAGCTCCCACAAGCTTCACTTTTAAGTTTTCACATTATTTTAGGGTTAACTCTCAAGAGACAAGATGAAAGAATGAGCAAAATTTGGGTAAAAGGCTATTTTTATATTGTGCTAGGTAGCAGACATTTTAAGGAATAAATCGGCCTTGGGGATGCTGATTTATCCTTTATGTATCTGGTTGCCCCAGCAACCTGGTGTATTAGATATTTTTAAGTCCAAGCAAACTTTGATGGGATGCCCATGATTCATTTGGAGAACAATATACACAAATGAACTATGTAACCATACTAAATTCAATGCTTTAAACTCAATGACAATATAAGATTCTTGGAAAAACATCATTTTCATAGAGTTGACCTCCCAAAATCTGAAATTATAATTTTCCAAATCGAGGGTCGAAATGAGATTTAAAATCTATAAAATCTATCCAAATATGTTATCACCCTAAAATCAACATTTTGGATGCATTGGCAAAGTTAGATTTTCCGTCTGAGGTCATTTGATCAAATATGAGTCCAACACCCATATTTCTAGTTTTCCAACTTCCAGACCAACAGGTCGAAAAGATCTACCTAGCCAAAAATCAATATACCAAAGTTGGTGGCATAGTCCATTCATCCATCCATTGCACATATCAAAAAATAACCATACAGATCCATGATAACGTTCTCAAAGCCACAAAAATCACAATATCGCATAAATAGTATCAAAATACATCAAAAATCATGACAATCACCTCCACACTCCAAAAATACCATAATACAACTACAGAGAGGGGATAAAATAGTTAAATCACACAAAAATACATATTTTATCAAAAAGCTGGTCGTTACATCGATTTAGCCCTAAGAAAATTTAATCCTATAGAACTGTGACTTGGTGATTTTCTAATATTGTTTAACTACATTTTCACATCATCAATTTGACTTGCTTCAAGTTCAATTTTCCAGTTCCTTCTTCCCTCTTCAAGCTTTTGTTTTAATTGAGTTTGCTAATTTTTCCTTTCTTGAGCAATTTATTATATTCATCAATAATTTTTTTGAAGTTTGTCCGTAATCACATTGAGAATAGTTGAAAGGTCTTACCTCACTGGATTCACCCATTTCCATGAAACACATATTAGTTGTTTCTGCATCGTTCTTAGTTTCGTCTTCATCATTCCATGATTCAAAATTTTTGGTTTTCTTCGATGATATTATTCTTAACTTTGGATAGTTTTGTTTGATATGACCTGGTTTACTGTAATGGTAGTAGCGATCATCATTTCTTGTGAATTCATTAGTCTTGTAGCCTTCATAGGTTTTTTCTTTTCTTTCTTAACGTACCTGTTAATATGATTTTTTTTATAGACAATAAGGTTACCTCTTAGTTTATCATAGGTCTTGTTCTTAAGATTTCCATCTGCTAACTTTAATTTTATATGCTTTTGGGAGACTTTTTCTGAGCTTTTTAATTTGAAGGTTGTTTGAATAGATCATCCTTAAGGATTTTAGTTCACATAGAATTTTACTTAATTGTGCAAACATTGACTCCATGCCTTTATTTTCTTCCATTTTGAAAAGCTTATATTTGTTGCCCAAAGTGTTGGTCCTTGCCTCTTTTACATTGGTATTACCCTCGTAGGTAACTTCTAATTTTTCCCACATTTCATTAGCCATTTCATAGGCTGATATCTTGTCATATTCTTCTCCGCTAACTTCATTATAAAGTAGACTTATAGCTCTTGCATTAGTTTCAATTACTTGTTGTTTCTTGGTGATTTCAAACTTTTTAAAGTCACTAAGTTAAGGCTGCTTGATTCTTTATCATTTTGTTTGTCCTTGTCTTTGATTCCTGGTATAGGTTTTTGTCCCCTCTTGATGACCACCCAGGATTGAGAGTCATTTGACTGTATGAAGATCTTGACTCCATTCTTTAGTGAGATTAGTTCTGTCCATTAAAGTATGGTGGTCTTGTTGATGAGTGTCCTCTCGAAGGAGTGCTTCTAGAATATAATAGTTGGCCATTAGATCTTTACTCGCATGTGGTTAAGTAATACTTTAGTAAGACCTGCTCTAATACCAATAGAAACTCAAGAGGAGGGAGTGAATTGGAAACTTTTTCTGAGTTGATTGATCAGCCTCAACAGTAAACTCACTTGCAGGTTAGTATACTAAATAAAATAGAATAGGATTGAAAGCATACGCAAACAAATAAGTAAGAAACACAAAGATTTATCCGGTTTTGGATCACCCGTGTGGTGTCTACTCAGTCCCATTGGATTACAACGGCTTTCTTTAGAGCTTTTGAATAGAGAATGAGATTACAAATAGTTTGTACAATTTTTGAATTATCTTTTGAGATCTTGTGAGATGCTTTTCCAAGTTTAGCTTTGGGGATGATCCTTCTTGCCTTGATTATATCTTTGGTGTATCCTTCATATTTACCGTTATTAGTGTGTCATTATTAAAACATATTATGCCAATACGAGAGGCGAACAATTCTCTATTTGTTACATTGCTGCTGAAATTTAGATTTTCTTCTCATATCATTAAAAGATGACACTTCGATTAGGAATATATAAAAGGTACACAATAAACATATCATAATTTCTTCACATATGCTCCATATATTTTTAATAACAAAAAGAAAAAATTGCACATCAAAGTAGAGTCCATTGCATAGTCATTTAAATGTCTATTCTATTAAATTATAAAGAATGTTACCCCTAAATTACAAATTATTAATAATTTTAATAAAAATGGAAACTTTTCTCCCTACTTGAAAATCAAAAGAAAAAAAAGGGATATTGAAAAGGGAAAAAAAGAACAACTATACAATCTATTAAAATGTTTTATTTATTAAAATAGTATAATATGAAACTGTAATAACTCGAATTTTGATAAATTATGTGAAATATGTATTTCTTGGTGACTTGACCATTTTATCTCTCCTCGTGACTGTGTTATGGTATTTCTAGGGTGTGGGGATGATTGGCATGATTTTCAATGTATTTTGGTGTGATTATACGATTTGTAGTTTTTGGTGGATTTGACAGTCATATAGTTAACTTCAATCAACATCTTTTGATTTATGCATCGGATGAAAAAATGAACTACACCAATAGATCCGAGACATCAATTTGAAGATGGTATTTTAAATCCTATTTTGAACCTCAGTTTGGAAAGTTGTGATTTTGGATTTCAGGGGTCAACTTTGTGAAAATGACATTTTTTTTGAAAATCTGATACCGTCATTGAGCCCGAAGCATCTAATTTAATAAAGTAGCATAGTTCATTTGTATTCCAAGAATTTCGGGTGAATCTCGAGGTCCCCGTAGAGACTTGGAATGTACCAAGTCCCTAGCTGGTATACAACTCAGCTGTGCACCCGTCTGCGAAGCTAGTGTCTCTATCACGACTGGTCATCCAGGTCAAGTGTCGCGATCATGACACCCTTTTTGCAATCGAGATATCCCCATCATCCAAGTACCGTGATAGCGACACCTAGTTCAAGATCACGATTCTTGGTTATATAAATACCTATGTTTCATCATTTTCACTATTTTTGTGACTTGGAGCTTAGGGTTTTATGATTTTGAGCAATTTTCTCCACTTTTAAGCTTGGGAAAGCTCAATAACACCTATTTTAATTATTTTCTTCATTCTTTATCATCTATTTCTTGTTTTAAACTTGGATGAAAGTGTGGAATTTAGGAATTTCGGCTTGCAAGACCTAAAAATTGTATTTCTCCAATTTAAACCTAGATTTCAACCGTTTTCACCTGGGTGAGTTTCTAATCCTATATTTATTATTTTTCTCTTTATTTCATCTTTGAAACAACTTCAATGCTTGGTTTTTAAATGGATTTTGGGAAATTTTACTCGGTAAAGCTTGAAAATAGTTTTTCTTCGATTTGAACCTTGTTTAAAACTTATTTTTTCTTAGGTTTTCAACTGTAAACTCCTAAAAATATTGAAAAAAATTTATGATTTTGCCCTTCTTTTTTAAAAACTCATTTCGAGGGTCCGTTTTGACCCTGACTTGAAACTAGGTAATATGAGTATCGTAGACTTTCTTTTGATGCGTAGATTCTATATTTTCATATTTTTATTATTTTCAAGCCATTTTGTGAGGATTAAGATTGTAGATTGAAGACTTTTGTTTTGATTTTTGGCATTCGAGGTAGATTATGACTTAACTTCTTTCAAACTGGGCTGGGAATTTTGATACAAAAGCATGTTAAGGGTATGGGAACTGATCATGAAAAAACAGTAATATTATTCTGTTGTTCGTGTGTGGGGGCCTATATGTGGTATATTTGGTAGTTTTGGGGTATTATGTGCTATGTGTGACTGTGTGGGATCCTATGTGATATTGATAGCCTATATACATGAAAATAATTATATCTTGTTTGATGAAAAGACTATTGTGGTATCAATTGTATATTATGATGTTTTCATACTGTATTGGCATATGAATTATGTTGGTTTTCATGGATGGTTGGAAATATTGAATAAATATTTGGCTCACTTGGTTGGTATATTGATTGGATATGGAAATACTTATTGTGGTTAATTATGAGAACTGCATCCACATATCATGTGCATTCATGAAACATTGGTACCACTGTGGAAATACTGGAAACACTGAGAAACACAGACTTTTTCTGATAGAAAATATATCTTATAAAAACCTTTCTCAAGGGATATACCAAGGAATAGATATGGTTATGGATTGTACATTGGTTAACGAACTCCCTATGGGTCCTATGTCTGATACCTTTAGCTCCGTAGGTGTATACGGAGGTCGTGCGATAGTCTCGAAGGTTATGCGACGACCTCATTCATTACATCATCATCATCATCATTATCATTCTCATAATTTTCATTGTACTTACTTTATTATGCTTGTGATGTGATTGTATTTCTTCCTTGACTTGTTACCTATTCCATTTGTTTTATCTTTCTCTATAAAAAATAGATAATATTGCGCGGGTTATTTTAAACCCATAAAATTATATGAAATGCGGGGGTTAAAAATTTGCCGCTAAAATTTATAAAGTTGCGAAGCTTTTATATCCCCACTATTAATTATGGGGGTTTTAAACCTCCACTATCAATAAAAAAATAGCACATATACTCTATCAATAAAATATAAATTTGCGGGGGCTTTAGAACCCCGCTATAATCGAAAAATAGCGCTGAAACCTTATATTTTCCCTCTTTTTTTTAATTGGGCAAAATATTTTTCCCTCTCACTTTACCAAATCTATAGACAGCTCTCACTCTCTTATTTCCTCCAAATTACTTCCCCGGCCGGCCTCCCAAATTAAAGCTCTCACTCAACCCAAATCTAGGTAAAAGCAGATCTCTGCTCTTTGAGATTTTTCTTCATCTATAAGTAGTCTTCAAAGTAAATTAATAGAGCTGTTAGCTGTAAGTAACTGATTGGGAAAATCTTATTGTGAGTTTTAAATGGAAAAGAAAAGAACCCTAGGCAACTTAGGTTCCCCCATTATAAACTAGTGTTTGTCACGTCTTCCTTCCAACTACTATTCTCAGTTGCGGTTAAAGAGAAAAGTGCATTTTGCTGTTTACGGTTGTGCTACTAACTTTTAATTTTATTCCTCCTCAGGTGAGACCTAATTTTCTACTCTGTATTTTTCTCTTTATGGATGCTATCTATTTTTATGTTGATTAATTTCATGGCTCTACTTACTTAATTGACATATATACAAACAAACCTTATGAGTTAATTACTAAACATATGTGACAATAGCTGACATGGTTGAATTAGGAGTTAGAGAGGTTGGAAAGATTTTAGTTAAATATATCTAGTTAAATATTGAGTTTTCAGTAATAAATAGAAGGCCACAATTGATTTTAGGTTGGTTTACTAATATTTCTCCTGCTCATCCAAGGTAAATCTCCTCTATTGAGTTTTCAGTAATAAATAGAAGGCCACAATTGATTTTAGGTTGGTTTACTAATATTTCTCCTGCTCATCCAAGGTAAATCTCCTCTTTCTTTCTGTATTCGACATCTCTTTGTTCGGTTGGTGTTTCACATATTTTTATTTTCACCATTCTTCTGATTTTTCTTAATTTCACCTTGGTTTTAGCGATGAAGTTTGCATCTTGGATTTCTTTTATTCGTATTTAATTATAGTCCGATGATCTCTACGTCTTGGCTAACTTTCAAGCACCTCGACAAAATCCACAAGATACCTGGTAACTCTGTCCACAAAGGCTAAGGCTAGGACAGATGGAAAAAATAACCTAGTTTTTATTTGCTTTTGCTTGGATTTGAACCCAAGACCTCATATTTTCAACCCACTTCATTGACCACTAGGTCACACCCTTGGGTGGAATATTCAATTATTCTCCCATGGAATATACGTAAATACTATATTGTAATGTGAATCAAAACATTTGGAAAATATTGCTTAATTATTATAGTACTTCAGATAGTACTTAAGAAAACAAAAGCACACCTTTGGCAGAATGAAACCTTTAGCTTTTTTTAGAAAATAATTTGAAGTTTATTACTCAGTTATAAGATCATGCATAATTTATATCAAAAGTAAAATTAGAGAAGGAGAGGAGATTTCTTCATCCTATAAAATTACAAAAGCAACATACCAGTGTGATTCTACAAGTGAGGTCTAGGTAGAGTAGAGTGTACATAGACCTTACCCCTATGAGGTAGAGAGACTGTTTCCTATAAAATTATATAAGCATAAAAAATAGCAGCAAAGATGAAACAGAAATGATAGGTAACAGCTAGGTGATTGAAGATGTTTGTGGTTTTTGATGATTTTGAACATCTTTTACAAAATAAGAGCAATTTAGCCATATGTCAAATTGTGTATCATCTCATAAGTTGGGCCGCTTGTAATACAATGAACTTTTCTACTTATATGATCCGAGGTTGATTGTGACACTACACTTCTACCTAACTCATCTGTAATACCAGTATCTTGAAACGTAGGTTAAGTACTTCTGTATACCTTCTTGGCATGTTGCACCCTTTTTTGCTCTTAGGTCCTTTCTTAGAACAAAAAGATTTAGATATTAGTTTAAATTACTCATCCTAATATGACAGAACCAGAAATTCATACAAAAGAATATTAGTATGTCACACATAGGATTCATAACTTTTTAACCTCTCATACCACTACACTAGATCATCTTTGATTTGTGTCAAGGGAAATTAATAAACTATATCTAATATAAAAGTAAAGGCCCCTAATTTTTGGTACCAGATGGCTAAACCAAAAAAAAAGATTTAGAACTAAACATATTAATAATGGTGGAGCCATAATGGCCCTAAAAGGAGTCCTTTTGCCAAGAACTAACAGTGGTACGTAGAGCCATAATGGCCCTAAAGTGGTTTATTAGATTTGTCTCACTAGAAAATTACACAATGTAAATAGTTATCTTTAATGCATATGGATTAAAGATTGAGTCTCATTTAACACAAGATCAACTTCTACTCTAGTGACATAAGGGTTTCAAAAAATATTTTAGGTTATGAGTTCAGTTTTTGCTGAAATGTCTATAGAAGTCTCAACCAAGAAAATATTTATTCCAACACATGATAGACATCTTTTTGATATGAGCTTAAATTAGGTTTTTGAATTAGCCTGAGGTATCTGGCTAAGAGAGGATAGATCTCTACCATCCACCATATTCGTGTTAGTAAGAAGATGAGTACTTATGTTGGTTTAAACATCTTTAAAAAAATGTTGTATTATGAGAGGCAATTACTGTATTGATTGTTTGGTATTTTGCTGCCATAGAAGAGTTTTGTTCTAAATGTAGAATGTTTTTTTAACCTTTTAGCTGAAGGGGTTATCTTGCATATCAATTATTGATAGCTACCTCATTGATTGTTTGGAATTGTGCTGCCACAGAATATGTTCTACTTCATTCTAAATAAAGAATCATTTTTTCTTCCTTTTAGCTGAAGGGGTTTTTTTGCATAGCAATTACAGATAGGTATCTCATTGATTGTTTGGTATTCTGCTACAAGAGAATATGCTTTATTTCCTTCTAAATGTGGAACTTTTCATTCTTTTAGCTTATAGAGAATTGCATTTGATTGTGTGCTTAGATCATTCTATTTGGAATATATTTCATAAATTATTACCCAGATAATATGTTTAATTTTATTCTTAATGTATTGGTATTTCTCACATGGCTTTAAAATCCTCTACCTACAAATTCGCTTAATTGCTCTTTGATATATGAAAAAGAAGTTCTTTTTTGTGTGTTGTGAAAAAAGGCACACAATTCTAATTGAATTATAAATATTATTTATTCAGGTTCATCAATTCGAGGAAGTAATCCAATAATATCAAGATTTTGCTGAGAGTAGTTTAAGGATTGCTACAAAAGAATTTCAAAGGAACTCTAACAAGTAACTTGTTTATCCAACTGTTTAATGTTCACATCGACCACTGCAGTTAATGCTATTATATTGAATGTGTATATATGAGTTTTTGGTTATGTTGTTTTCTCATTTCTATTTTCATGTAGGCATTATAACACTTGCTATTCCCTGTGGGTTAAGTGATTTATATTTGGTATTGCTATAAATATTAAATTTTGGAGTTCCTACATTTGGGTTTTTAGTAGTTTTGTTACACACAGGGTATGCTTGGAATTGTTTTACATATTGAAGTATTAAGCTCATTCAAATTGGTATTCATTTGGTGTGATGATATCTCTTTTAGAATTCCAGTCAGTATGTTCAATCTTCTTCACTCAGACCTACTTAGTTATAATTGAAGAACAGTTTTCCACTGTCTGCGTTAAGATTCAAAACTTATTGTTGCATAAGATCTTGAATGAGGTCCTTTTACTTGGTGTTGCATGATTGTACTCTTTCATACTTGTAAACTTAACCATGAGTTTTTGGTTATGCTGTTGAGTAGTAGCATTTGTTTTTTCATGTCTATAAAGTTAGTTGAGTTGTGCGAAAGTTGACCAGGACATCACAATTATCTGATAGAGTGATTTTTCATAAGATATGTTGTTATGTATGTTCTCTGTTAGAGTTTAATAATTTATTTATTTCCTATTACGTTCACTTTTCTTCTTTATGAAATCTTATAGGTGATATTTAAGCATATTCATCAAATTATTCAATGTATAGATCTTGGATTTGAATGCCAAGAAACACACCAGAGTATTTGCTTGGTTTGAATTAGTTTCTACATTTTGCATTTACCGATGGAGCTGTAGGAGATAAAATAAAGTGTCCATGTCCTTTATGTTGTTTTAAAAAGTGGTAAACAAGAAATGTAGTGTTTCACCATTTAATGAACAAGGATTACCCTTAACATTACGTCACTTGGATTATGCATGGGGAATTAAATGTTTTGCCTAATTCCAGAAACATAGAGGTTATTCAAGATGCGCCACCTTTTGAAAATCTTATTGAATTATTGATTAATAAATCATTCGGGGGTTTAAGGCATGAGGGTGTTACTGCAGGTCCATCACAAGTAGCGGGAGAAGAAGAAACTTTGCATGATTTGTCTGATTCAAATACAATGATTATTTTGAATTACTTAAAGATGAAAGTGAAGATTTGTATGAAGGATCCAAGTACTCAAAGTTGGAATTTTTATTAAAACTTTATCACATAAAGTACTTGTCTGGGTTAAGTGATAAGGGCATGACTATGGTGCTAGATCTACTCAGGGATGTATTTAAATTTACAAAGATCCCTATATCTTTTTATGAGGCTAAGAAAACCATCAACAAGTTGTGTCTTGATTATATCAAGATAGATGCTTGCCCAAATGATTGCATGTTATACTGGAAAGATGATATTAATGTAGAATCATGTAAGCATTGTCACACTTCTAGATGCAACCCGAGAAGGATAGGGATCTTGATCATGCTCCTAGTATAAGTAAGAAACAAAAAAAAAGCAAAACAAGCCTACCAAAGTTTTGCGCTACTTTCCATTAAAATCAAGATTACAAATATTGTTTATGTTCTCTAAAATTGCAGAGCATATGAGATGGCATGCAGAGGATGATAACAAAGATGGGATCTTAAGGCACCCTCGAGATGGTGAAGCATGGAAAAGGCTTGATACAAATTATCCTGAATTTATTTTTAATTCTTGAAATATTCAATTAGGACTAGCTACTGATGGTTTCAATCCTTTTGGAACAATGAGTACTAACTATAGCATTTGGCTGGTGATTTTGTTTCCATACAATCTTCCTTCTTGGTTATGTATGAAGAAATCAAATTTTATCCTCTCAATGATCATTCCAGGTCCACGTACAGCAGGGAATAACATAGATGTATATTGGTAACCACTCATTAAGGAGTTGAATGAGTTGTGGAGTGAAGGTGTGGATACTTTTGATTCATCAAAGAATGAAATGTTCAAAATAAAAGCAACTCATATGTGCAGTTAGCGATTTTTCTGGACTTGATATCTTATCTAGTTGGAACACACATACTGGTCTTGCATGTCCTTCTTGTAATTTTGATGTAGAACCTTGTCGACTTTATCATAGTAGAAAGTGGTGTTTTATTGGCCACCATCGATTCTTGTCAAGAAATCATAAATTTAGACTGATGAGGCATCGTTTTGATGGAAATATAGAAAAGAGGACCCCTCCAAAGAAGTTATTTGGATCAAAAATTTTACAGCAGGTGAAAGATATCAATATCATATTTGAAAGACAATCAGAGTTGTAGAAAGAAAAAGGAAAAAGAATGTTGGGGAAGATGCAACTCAATAATGGAAGAAGAAAAGCATATTCTTTGATCTTCCATATTGGAAGTTTATCCCGTTGCCCCATAATTTAGATCCGATGCTTATTGAAATGAATGTTTTTGACAATGTTATATTCACTTTGTTAAATGATAAAGAAAAGTCAAAGGATCATGTTAAGGCCCGAAGAGATCTACAAGATATGGTCATAAGGTATGATATTTAAGTTGATGAGAATGATGAGTGTAAACTTGCTGCATTTACAATTCCAAAGAACAAGAAAGTGGCCTTCCTCAAGACTTTAAAGAATATCTCAGTGTCGGATGGTTATTCAAGTAATATGTCTCATCGTATTAATTTGGATCAAAAAAAAAATTTTAGATTAAAAAGCCATGATTATCACATTCTTATGTAGCAGTTGTTACCCATAGCAATTCACAATATGCTTCCAAGACAGGTTGTTGCAACTTTGGTTGAGTTTTCTTCCTTTTTAGGCAGCTTTATTTGAAAAGTTTGTCTTGCAGACCTAGACAAGCTATAAAATCGAATTGTGGAAACTCTTTGCCATATAGAGATTTTGTTTCCTCTATAATTTTTTACTGTAATGATTCATCTAACTATTCACCTAGTTGATGAGGTAAAAAAAGGTAGCCTGGTACATTATCGCTGGATGTATTTTGTTAAAAGGTAAAATTTTCCTTATACAAAATCATTTTATTTGATTTTACAGTAATACATCAGTGTAAATACTTCTTCTAACATATTAATGTTTTGGATATAGATTGTTGAGAATTTTCAAGTCCCTTGTAGGGAACAAATCATAACCAGAGGGTTTCATAGCTAAAAGTTATATAGTTGAAGAAGCTCTTACTCTTTATTCTTGTTATTTTGAGGAAATTGAGTCGAGGTTAAATCGACCTAAACGTGTAAATGATGAACCAAGAAAAAATGAGGCTTATGAAAAGTCAAGTATGTTCCCTCAACAAGGTAAGAATGTTGCAGGCTTCATAACAGAACCAATGACTCATTTGGAGAAAACACAAGCTCATCGATATGTGTTACTTAATTGTGTGGTCGTGAAGCCATTTATTGAGTAAGAAATTTACATTGATTTGATTTATAAGATAATTTTGAGTAATTTGATTAAAATTTCAAATTATGGTATCTTTATAGTGAATTTATTGATTACATCAAAAGAAGTACTAGAGGCAGTAGACTTTCAGCAACAGAGGTAGAGAAAAGAGTTAGTAAAGAGTTCCCTGATTGGTTTCCTAAGAGAGTGAGTGAATGACATTAAAATATTTATTTTCGTATAACTTTTTTATATCAATTTAAAATTTCTAATATAAATATTTTATATATTTAGATTATGAATCCGAATATAGCAGATACTATCTCTGATGAGATGATGTTCTTAGCACAAGGTCCATCCTAAGATGCAAGAAGATTCAGTGCTTATAACATTAGTGGATTCAAATTTTGAACTTTATCTAGAGAACAAGGATTAAAAACTCAAAATAGTGGAGTTTTTCTTGTCTCTAACACTTCTTGTTTTTCATCTAGTGCAGATAGACATGCAACACAAGCAGACCTACCATATTATGGAAAGTTGGAGGACATTATTGAGCTTAATTATTATGGAAAATTTAGGGTTGTTCTTTTTAAATGTCAATGGGCCGACACTACTCGGAACAGAGGGTTCAAAGTAGATGCTTGAAAGTTTAATTGTGTTAACTTTTCCAAATAGATTTATATTGGTGATCGTGTGGATGATGAACCGTATATTGAAGCATCACAAGCTAATATGATCTACTATGTTGATGATGACTCAATAGATATATCATTATTTTTTAGTTTTCTCTAGCATTTTCTTTTTCTTGCTTGATTAGTGTTTTTTTCCAAAACTTACTATCATTTGGCTTAGAAAGTTATAACTATATTGAGTTTTGTTCTATCCCAATCATCAATGTATTGGTTTATTTGTTTTTCATAGTTATTGCTTATAGCTAGCATTGTAATGGTAGTTATATCCTTGTCTGTAGGGCAAAGAAGATTTGGACTTATGTTCGTCGTGCTAGTTAGTTGTCTCTGTAGTTTGAACATATTCTATTGCATATGATGTTACTGCTTGCTGTTGTACTACCTCCTTAATACTTAAAGTGCATATATGACATTAGCTGTAATCCTATAGTACATTCTGGATTTACTAAAGATATAATTCTTCCTGGGGCATATTGTTGTTATATATGAATACCACGTATACTTAATATGAAATCTTGTTCTTTGTGTTGTCGGCTTTTTCACTCAATTGTCTGTTGAGTGTTTACATTTGAATATTTTACTAACTTTTATTGGAATCTTGGTTATTAGATTTTCTTGGTTTTGCTATAGTGGAGCAGAAGTTGCATTAAGGTACTTTGTTTCTTTTACTTCTCTTGTTCTTAATGCTATGTTCTTGTAAATTATTAGTTTTGAGGTGTGGGTTTAGAACTTTGAGTGGATAAGAGTGGTCGTTTGCTATAATGGAACAGAAGTTGAATTAAGGTACTTTATTTCTCTTACTTGTTTTGTTCCTTCATTTTCTGTTTCTGGTGGCAAGGTTTTGTGCTTGTAAAGTAGTTTTGAATGTGGGGTTTTGAACTTTGAGGCTAAACTTATAAAGGGTGTTTCTCATCAAAGCGGCAACGTCTATTTCATTCGTTTGATAAGGTGGTTGCATATATGAATGGACTACATGAGTGATCAAAACTCTTTCCCTTGCATATATGTATGTTAATTATATATAAGTTCAGGAGTTAACTGCTCTGCTCTTAAGACTTAATCCTCTATATATGTACTTGATTTCTTTTATATGCTTTACTTGAGCCAAGGGTCTATGTGAAACAACCTCTCTACATTCAAACAGCCTCTCTACATTCACAAAAAAGCAAATATCCCACCCTCCCCAGGCTCCACCAATGGGATTACTCTACATAAGGCTATATACATCCTACTCTTACCAAACTCCACTTGTGAGATGGTATTATACTGAGTATGTTGTTAATCCCCTATATATAGACTGTCACTCATGGAAGTTTCAAGAGCTTTATGATCTAGTTGTGAATCCTTGCACATAATTGAGTTATAGTATCACAATGAAGAATATAATCAATAAAGGAACTATGCGACAAAGAAGATATGGGACATGCAGAAAACAAAGGACGTTGTATCTTAAAATGAATTTAGAAGGAAAAGGTAATAAATACTAAGAAAATGATTCAATATATTACCATGATGTGAAGCTGATGACTCGGATAGTACGCAGAATGATAACCTACAGGAGGATATTCACCAGGTGGAGGATATGCAGGTGGTGGGTATGCACCTGGAGGAGGTAGATATCCTGCTGGTGGGTATCCACCATGAGGAGGATAGGCAGAAGACGGGTACCCTTGTGGTGGATATCCATGTTTGTGAGATGGATATGCCCCATAGCCTCCTCCATGGTGCTGGCCCATACCAAATCTGGCAAGACTAGAAAATAGTCCTTTGTCGGTACTTTCAGGCTTATCCCCCATTTTAACCGTCTTTTCCTCTAAGAATGCAATGCCAAATCTATATACCACTGGTGTAAGCCATACTTTATTTTAAAAAAATCATTTGTGCTAACTTATTGTTGACACTGTTTACTGCTAAATATATCATTGGGAATATCTAGTAGATTTTAATTGTTAAACTTTGTTCCAAGGAAGGCTTGTATGACTTCTAGATGAAGAACTTAGAAAAGCTACATACCAGTTTTCTGTTTGTTGTTTATTATCTCATCATACATCGATTGATTCGCTGTGAATCCATTTTATGCATCCAATTGGTGCATCCAAAAAATAATAAACATGCTAATTACCTGCATTTCTAATGTGATGTTTGAAAGTACTATGTTTTAAGTAGAGGATTCCAGACATAGGCTGGTAATGTAGAAAACTTCTAAGAATTGTCCTGAACAGAAAACTTCTGAGGATTTCATAAATAACAATCTTCTTGTTTCGTAATTGTAACTAAAATATGGATATTTTCCAATATATTGCAGATATACCAAGGTTCAAGTGTATGCAGAAAAAGTAAAAATCAGATTTATCGGTATCTACATCACAAGGTACTAAATCAGCATGTCTGCCAACAAATCTGCCTCCGTCAATTCATCATGCACCTAACCATCTCAACCAGTTTACTTAAAATCCCATCCAACTCCTATGGATCAGCACACGCCACATCTGGGTCTGACAGTTTTCCCTGAATCATAACCATCCCGGTCAGTTCACTTAACATCACATCCATCTTTGGTTGGTCGAGACTCATCACAACCATCTCGATCAGTTCACTCTACATCACATCCGGGTCTAGAAAATCAGGATTCTTCACAATCATCTCAATCAATTCATTCTACATCACATTTGGATCCAACAAATAAGGACTTGTCATAAGCAGCTCCCACAGATCAGGCTACACCCAAAAAATATTCTAAATGTGAATAGAATATGCATTGGGTTGTAGGCGCAATAGGTAAATACTTTAGACTATCAATACATATTCAACAGACCTTTCTAATCTAATGTAACGTCTCTTATAGCTTTAACTAATCTTTTTCCTTATTACAGATTCAAGAAATAATGTCAAGAAAATCAAAGTAAAAGCTAAGAAAGTGTTGAATTTAACAAGTGAAGAACGTATCGTGGTTAAGTTTGATATTTATGATGAACCATTTGGCGAAGCACGCAGTTTTCTTTTGCGCCTTTGTGGAATTTTAGCGTGTGATTGCTCTTTATTTCTAATCAACTTTGAAAAATGGTCGAATTTACCTATGACACACTTCAATCGCGTTTTCGATCATATTATAAAGTTATAAGCTCTAAATTTTGACAACTATACTACTAATTATTTTTAGAGACTGACAACTATTTCTTTATTTTTGTCTTTGAATTTTATATTTGCATGTAATAGAAAAGCTAACCAATATTTTTATTTTGAAGCCCAAATTCTTCTTTGACACAGTCGAAATAGTTGCTCGATGACATATTTCTTTATCTATTGGAAAAAAGTGGGATGCAAATAAGATTAACACATGAAATGAAGTTGATGATCCATTTAAAACTAAAGCTCAAATTATGGATAAGGTGCCGGACGAGATCCCACTAGATCAATGGATTTCTTTTATTGAATGTAATTTTAAAGAATCAATGTAAATGTATTTCTTTACAATTGTATAATTATTTTTTTATAATTGACGTTAAAATATATTTTTATAAGAAAATGCGTCAAAGGTATCATGAAAATAGAAAGAAACAGACAATTCCTCACACTGGTGGCTCCAAAGTCCATGCTACAGGAAGGGTTGAAAGGTGAATGAATTAACCTCGAATGTAATATTTCTAAATAGTAAATTATTTTGATTATGTTTTTTAAGTTATAGATGGTCGAGACTAGACAATGGCCTGGACGAGCACAAATGTACATTGTTACTCATAAGAATTATGATGGCGTATATATTAATGAAGCGGCAAAAGAAATATGTGTGAGTTTTACTTATGTGCCATAGACTCTTATTGAGCGATCAACCACAGTATGTCAAATGAATTTCTATTATTAATTTATTTTGACAACAAATTTTCTATATGTAGAAAAAAATTGAGTCAACTTTGAGCCAAAGCACCATAGATAAGTCTCAAGTTTCGCAAAATTATGCCGTTGGTAAGGTGCTAGGACAAGAACACTCAGTAAGGGTGAGATGTTTGGGATTAGGAGTTGTTCCTAATAGAGTTTTTCAATAAGTTAGACCTCATTTTGGTGGTACAAGTGCATCATATCTGTTGTTATATTTATTTATGGTTCATTTTGCTGATAATAATAAATTATTTCCCTCATATTTGTGGGTTATAAAGATTGATCATGTTTGTAATTGTTTTCTTATTACAAATGGAAATTTCAGTTGAGCCGTTTCTCATACACACTTATATGATAATGCAATGACTTATTGAACCTGCTTTTCTTTTTTCTTTACTTTCCCTGTTTTGTTTTCCCTATGTGTTGCTTAAGGTTAGGCAAGGCATCAATTCTTGCATATCTTACCATTTTTCAGCTTATATATATAGAGAGGCTATATTTAGATGTGTGCATAAAACTTGTTTATTTCATGATCAAGTTAGGTGAACTGAAGCTCTACTTATTGTTCTTTAAAGAAGAAAAACGAGAGTATTATTGTTAATTAATAAGAATTTGGTAGTGAAACTATTAATGAACTAGAGACATAAGCTTGTATCTACCCGACTTGAAAGATCTCCCTAATATTTCCTCTCTATAACCTAGTATGATTGGCCTAAATTTAATTATGCTCTTGTTTACCCCATCTTTACTAATTGGGTAATTTAATGGTCAATTTGAGGGTAACTCCTTTGATGCAAAATTATTTTTCCTAATCAACCTCACTCTTTATAAACTGCAGGCTTTAAATGATTGAATGTTCCATAAACTGCAGGCTTTAAATGATTGATTCCATAAACTCTTCACTCTTTGCAATTAAGAATTGATGCACTTCTTGGGTAACCATATACACCTTACTTTATGATCTAAATAACTCGTTGTTGGTCTTATGGAGGGCACTTAGGACTGAGGTACTTTGAGTCTTTGATATGCATAGAGATGGTAGATAGTGAAGAGTCAGTTTATTTGAGAATGATAAAATACCGAACTCCCTCCGTCCCAATTATGTGGCACCATTTGACTGGACATGAGTTTAAGAAATAAGGGAAGACTTCATTATGTTTATCAGTTTCCCTTATTAAAGTCACTTTAATGTGTACTTTTAGTTGACCTTTTTCATAATAAAGAGTTTAGTGGGACCCAATAAGGCTAAGATGTATCATGCCATTAGAGATAGTTGCTAAATTAGGAAAGATAATATTTTTTGTGGACAGTCTGAAAAGAAAATGGTCCCATATAAATTGTTACAAAGAAAATTATCATTTATGTGATGCATTTTAATACTTGAAATTGATTGAGTAGTTTAAAACTGTAACATGGAGTAATTGTTGATTGATCTATTTACATTTACCATGATGTTTTTAGTTGTTTATAGCTGTACGAAAATATAAATATTTTATAATAAGGACTGAAAGTTTATCTGGTTGATTTTTATACTTTGCATTTTATATAGCCCAGTGATGCGGCCAGTGGACCCATTTCATCCATGGATACAAGCAGACCACGTGATAATTGTGATTCTACTGACAGTCATTGATTTCATTGCAAATTGTCTTGGATATTCAATTATGTCTTGGATGTATTTGTGTATGTGGTTAGAGTGAATCTTAAAACACTCAAGCTTTTGTGTTTAAATTTGATTTTGAAGTTACTACTTAATGTTGAAAAAATAAAGTTTGAAGATGTTAATGTTGAATATTTAATTTTGAATTTTAATGTTTAATGTATTTTTGACATATTTTTCAATTACAATATTTAATTATTCATGTTGTGTTAATGATATATGAATTGAACAAATATTGGATTGTAGGCTATGCCTAAAGGAACAATTAAATTTGAGCTAAAATATGAATCTATAATTAGTAATTGAAATTGATGGGCCCCACTAAATTCTTTCAAAAAAAAAGAAAAAAAATAGCGGACGTTGTAAACCACAGCAACTTGTAACACTATTTTTTGAAAAAAAATAGCGGAGGTTTTAAACCGCCGCAACTTGTAAATAAAAATTTATTATAAAAAAAATAAATTTAGATTAACGGAGGTCGACCGCCGTAATATAACCACCACAAATTAATTATGGTGGTCAGAAAAAAACTACCGTAAATTAATTGTGACAGCTCATATTGTGGGGGGTTTTAGGAACCCCCGAAAATGAAATTTGCCGGGGTTTAAAACCCCTGCAAAATATAAAATTAATCCTCGCAATTTGACCCATTTTTTGTAGTGTTTTTTCATTTGTACTTGATGTCCTTGTATAGTTTGTCCTTCTATGCTTTACTTGTCTATGGTATAATGTACACTTGTGGTCCTTTCTGGTGTTGTTGCAATATATGTGAGTATTATAGAACTATTAGTGCAAACGGTGTGGGCTACCATTATAGGATATTTTTTAATTGTAAGTGACATTCCCTTAGTGTGCATTTTGTATGTTTTATTATCCACCTTGTTCAGTTGACCTATGATACCTACTGAATATAAGTGGACCGTACTCACTCTTACTGTACCCTTCGGTGCAGATCTCATTTTGGGTACACCTCACGTCAGTTGATTTGGGTGATATTTGGAGTTGTATGAGGCAACAATGGATTTTATGTGTTTAGAGTCTACTACTACCTTTTCTTATTATACTATATCCTTATTACTATTAAGAGACAGAGTTATTCCTTTGTATTATGTTTACTTGAGTTGTACTAGTAGTTCTTACACTGTGACACTATATTTTGGGAGTTAGGACATTATTGTTTACGTTTCTTTCCACTTTTATTATATTAATTATGGTTTGTCTTATTCTAGGAGCCTTTCCTTGGGTTTTGAATATTAATTTCTCTTTTGTATCACTTTGTGTGATGAGCTTACTTCTTAAGGTTCGCTGCAACAAGCACTATCACGATCCTTGGATTTTTGGGTCGTGAAAAATTAGATAAGTGCACCCAGGTTTATTGCTCTCAATGGTGTAAGAATGGGATATCTAATAAAGTCTTACATATTGGTGTATAGACATTCATATCTATCTTTTAGAGGCTATAGGATTTCTCTAGAAATTTTCCTTATTTTGTTCCATATTGTGTGGATTTATTTCATACCTTGTGTTCTAAGTCATATTTCACTCTTTTTTTGTGCAGATGGTGATTATTAGGTCTTGTGAGGTTAGAGATATGGAGCCATCATCTAGGGAGAGAGTCTAGTCTAGAGGTTAAGTTGTGAGTCGTGGACGGACTCGAGGTAGTAGACGAGCACATGGATCTACCCCATCTAGGAGTAGTGGGCGGGGACTTTTCACTGATCCTTGTGCTGAGCATGTTGGAGGTATGGGTCCTACTTTAGTTTCACCAATTTCTTCTACCTCAATTTTGGAGGGTTGTTGGTTCATTTGTTGACTCGTTTAAAGGGTGATCCTTTGAGTGCACTTTGTGTTCCTCTAGTCCCAAGTGTAGATCCTCTAGTTTCACCGACTTGTACCCTTGGTACTCCTTAGACCCCGAGTGTTACTCTTCCTTTAGTGTTAGCATCTAAGTATGTTATTTCGAGATCAGGAGTTCAACCTTCATCTATGTTACCTCCTCAGGTAGGATCTCAACCTGTCAAATTCATTATTTCTCCTTTTTTTAGAGCATAGTGATATATTCTGAAGATTAGAAGAGGTTTGAAAGGTTTACTCATTTGGTTACTCCTAGATTCAGTGGTGCCATGGGCGAGGATTCTTATGATTTCCTGATTAATTATCAAGAGAAATTGCATAATTTAGGTTCACTAGAGTTGCATGGGGTTACTTATACTACTTATCAGTCGAGAGATGCTGCTAGAGATTGGTAGAGATAGCTTGTTAGCTACAGACCTCTTGATTCTCTCGAGAGGTCATGGGATCAGTTTGTCGAGGCCTTTTTAAAGAGATTTGTGCCTTATGATATAAGAGATCGGATGAGAGATGAGTTTGATTTCCTAGAGCAGGGCTCCATGAATGTTGCAAAGTATGAGGCATGCTTCTATGCCTTATCTAGATATTTTTATGCCTGCATTAGCATCAAGTCTAAAAAGATTCAAAAGTTCATAAAGGGGTTAATGTTTTTCTTTAGTTGGCTACGTCTTAGATATTTGTATTTGCAATATATTTTTAGAGTATAATAGATTATGCTAAGATGATTGAGGGTGTTCTTCAAGCATCTTAGGAAAGCGCCAAGAAGGTGCACCGTTTTGGTGAGTTCAGAGATCACACTTCTCGAGGTAGAGATTTTAGAGGTCCTCATAGGTATCATGGTAGTCCAGTATAGGCAGTATTGCAGGGTTTAGGTAGTTAATTATCTGGTTCAGAAATTCAAGGTGGTCACTCTAGCCCAGTGGTACCACCTGTTGTTGAGTCGTGCCATAGAAGTTGCTTTGTGTGTGATGAGATTGGACATCTGGGTAAGGACTACCCCCATTGGGTGATTAGAGCTACTATTATTTTAGCTATGTGAGAAAGTGGTTCTACTAGAGGTATGGGAGGTAGTGGAACCTGTGGTGCTGGTCTTGGGGTGACTCAACTAGTTAGTGGTCATGGATAGTGCTATGCAGTACCCACCAGACCAGAGGTAGAAGCTTCTGATGTTATGCTCACAGGTATCATCCTCATTTATTTTAGATCTGCATCTATGTTATTTGATACAAGATCGACTTTCTCCTATGTGTCTACATATTTTTCTATAGGTTTTGATTTTGTTAGTGAGCCCCTTGACATGCCAATTCCTATATCTATATTAGTAGGAGATTCTTTAGTAGTGGATAGGGTGTACCGATCCTGTATTGTGACTTTTGTTGCATGTAAGACTTTGGTAGATTTTCTTGTCTTAGAAATGGTTAATTTCAGCATCATTTTGGGTATGTATTGGTTGACTCCTTACAATGTTTTACTAGATTGTTATGCTAAGAACGTGACTCTAGCTTCACCAGGTGAGCCAAAAAATAGTTTAGAAGGGTGCAATTTATTTAGGTCGTAAGAGGGTTATATCTTATGTTCAGGCTCGTCAATTGGTTGAGAGGGGATGTATATTTTACTTGTCTTATATTCGTGATACTAGTGAGGTTTCACCTCCCTTTTTGAATTCTGTCTGTCTTATCCGTAAGTTTTTAGATGTGTTTCTTATGAATTTGCATGGTATACCTCTAGATCATGATATTAATTTTACTTTTAATGTTGAGCTGAGCACCAAAGTCATTTCTATCCTTCCGTATAGGAAGACCCCAGCCGAGTTGAAGGAGTTAAAGGATCAGTTGTAAGAGTTATTGAATAAGTGATTTATCTAACCTAGTGTATCACCTTAGGGTGCCCCTATCTTGTTTGTAAAGAAGAAGATGTATCTATGCGAATGGGTATCGATTATCAATAGTTGAACAAGGTGACAATTAAGAATAAGTATCATTTTTTTCATATTAATGATTTATTCAATTAACTTTTGGGTGTCGCAGTGTTTTAAAAGATTGATTCGAGATCCAAGTATCACCAGTTGAGGACTAGAGCTTCAAATATTCCAAACACAACCTTTCAGACTCGATATGGTAATTATAAGTTCTTGATCATGTCCTTTGGGTTGGCCAATGCCCCAGCTACATTCATGGAGTTGATGAACTGGGTGTTTTAATCGTATACCGACTCCTTTGTTATTGTATTTATAGATGATATGTTGGTTTATTCTAAGAGGGAGGCCGATCATGAGAAGCATTTGCGGATTGTGCTCAGAGATTGCGGGATAGGAAGTTGTATGCCAAGTTCTTCAAGTGTGAGTTTTGGTTGGAGTTTTTTTTATTAGGTTATTTGGTTTCAAATGAGGGTGTTATGGTTTATCCAACCAAGATTGCAGCGGTTCGTGATTGGGCTAGGCCTACTTTGCCTATCAAGATTTAGAGTTTTTTTGGCTTGGTAGGTTATTATTGACGTTTTATTAAAAGTTTTCCATCCATTTCAGCTTCATTGGCCAATTTAACTCAGAAAAATATTTCCTTTCAGTAGTCTGATGCTTGTGAGGTGAGCTTCCAAAAGATTTAGGATTTGTTGACTTCAGCTCCTGTCTTGACTTTACCCAACAAGGGCATGGGTTTTACTATCTTTTGTGATACTTTAGGTGTTAGGTTGGGTGCTATGTTGATGTACGAGTGTAAGGTGATTGTGTATGCTTCTCGTCAGTTGAAGCCCCATAGGAAAAATTACCATACCCATGATTTAGAGTTGTGGATAGTTGTTTATGCTTTTAAGTTGTGGAGGCACTACTTGTATGGAGTCCATTGTGAGAGTTTCTTAGATCATTGTAGCCTTCAGTACCTCTTTACCCAGCGAGATTTTAATATGAGGCAGCGTCGTTGGCTCAAGTTACTTAAGGATTATGACTTGACTATTCTCTATCATTCAGACAAGTCTAATATGGTTGCAAATACGTTGACCCAAAAGTCGACTAGCATGGGTAGATTGGCGCATCTTTTGAACCAAGAGAGACTTTTGCCTTAAAGGTTCAGTCTTTAGCTAAACAGATATTTACGTTTGATATTTTGACACCTGGGCATTTTTTGGCATTTATAGAGTCTAGGTCTTCTTTGATGGAGTAGATTTGAGATCCACAATTTGATGACGTTGGATTGAGGTTGATTCGGGATAAGGTGTTAAGTGGTGAGGCTAAGGAAGCCTTACATGATTTAAATGGGAATTTGAGGATTGGAGGCCAAGTTTGTGCGCCGACAGTAGGTGACTGGATTAGATTGATTTTGGAGGAGGCCCATTGTTTCAGGTATTCCATCCATCCAGGAGTAACTAAGATGTATCATGACTTGTGACAATATTACTGGTGAGGTGGTATGAGGAAGGATGTAATGGACTTTATAGTTCACTGTATATGTTGCCAGCAGGTGAAGGCCGAGCATTTGAGACATGGTGGATTGCTTTAGAGGGTACTCATTCTCAACTGGAATTAGGAACGGATAATTATAGACTTAGTAACTAACCTTGCACTTTGCATGATGTCGATAGTGTTACATCATGGTTCTATTGATCAAGTCTGCTCATTTCATTCCATTCCAAACTCTTTTAGTACTGAGCGGCTGGTCTGTATCTACATTCGTGAGATTGTGGATCTTCATGGGTACCAGTGTCTATCATTTCGGATCGAGGTTCTGTGTTCACATTTCATTTTTGGAAGACTTTTTAGGATAAGTTGGGTATCAGGGTTGATCTTAGCACCGCATTTTATCCCCAGATTGACGGTTAGTCAGAGTGAACTCTCCATATTTTGGAGGATATACTCCGTGCTTGTGTGATGGATTTTGGTGGTTAGTGGGAGCAACATTTATCCTTGGCGAAGTTTGTGCATAATAATAGCTACCATTCCAGTATCAATATGGCCCCTTTTGAGGCTTTGTATGGTAGGCATTGTCGCTCTCCAGTGGGTTAGTTTGAGGTTTTGAGGTTAGAACCTGAGGTACGAACTTACTTCATGAGTTTTTGGATAGAGCTCAGATTATTCTGGATAGACTTCAAGCAGCCTAGAGTAGGTAGAAGTGTTATGCAGATTATCGACTTTGTGCCTTGATATTTGGTGTTGGTGATCGTGTCTGTCTTTGAGTTTCACGCATGAAGGGTGTAATGAGGTTTGGGAAGAGGGAAAATCTCAGCCCTAGGTATATTGGCCCATTTGAGATTGTTCAGACCGTTGGTGATATGGCTTATGAGTTAGTTTTTCCCCAGACTTATCAATTGTTCATCCATTTTTTCATGTTTCTATGCTTCGCCATTAAATTCAGGATGAATCTCATGTCATTCGTTAGGATTTGGTTCAGTTAGATGAGAGCTTATTTTTTTTAGGAGTTTAGACAGTTGCGCTCTAGAGTTATTCCTGTGGTTAAGATCTAGTGGACGCATCAACCTACAGATGAGGCTACTTGGGAGGTCAAGTCTGATATGCGTAGCTCTTATCCCCAGCTTTTTGTCGATTTAGGTATTTTTGTTACTTTTAGTTCGAGGAGGAACTAGATTTTTAGTGGTGGATGATGTAATGACTTAAATTTTGATGAATAATATGAAATGTGTGTTTCTGTGTGATTTGAACCCTTTCTCGTGATTGTGTTGTGGTGTTTCTGGGGTGTGGGGATGATTGGTACGGTTCTTAATGCATTCTGATGTGATTTATGCGATATTTTTGTTTTGGATGGCTTCGAGAGCCTTATAATTGACTTCATTCGACATCTTTTGATCTATGCATCAGATAGCAAAATGGACCGCGCCAATAGATTCGGAACATCAATAATAGGGTGGTAACATGGGTGTGGTTTTATGGCTTTTAAATCTTATTTCGGCCCTCGGTTTGAAAAGTTGTGATTTTGAGTTTTGGGAGTCAACTTTATGAAAGCAATATTTTTTAAAAAATTTGATATCGCCATTGAGTCCATCATATTAAATTTAATAAGGTAGCATAGTTCGGTTGCATTCATGGAATTTCGAGTGAATCTCGAGGGACCATGGAAACTTGGAATGCACCAAGTCCCCAACTGGTGCACCACTCAGCTAGTGTATCCGCAATCACGAAGCTAGTGTCGTGATCATGATTGGTCATGCAGGCCAAGTGTCATAATCACCATACTCTTTTTCGTGATCATGATACCCCTGTTAACCAGGTACTGCGATCATGATACCAGGTCCGCAATCGCGATGCCTGGGTATATAAATACCCATGTTTTACTATTTTCACCATTTTTTAGACTTAGAGCTTAGAATTTCGTGATTTTGAGCAACTATCTCCATTTTTAAACTTGGATAAGCTCCACATCACCTATTTCAATTATTTTCTTCAATCTTTATCATCTATTTCTTGTTTTAAACTTGGATTGAAGTATGAAAATTGCAGATTTTGGTCCTTAAGGCCTAAAAATTATATTTCACCAATTTAAACCTCAATTTAAAATCATTTTCACTTGGGTGAGTTTCTAATCCTATAATTATCAGTTTTCTCTTAATTTCATCTTCAAAACAATTTTAATTCTTGATTTTAAATAAATTTTGGAGATTTTTACTCGGTAAAGCTTGAAAATATTTTTCTTTGATTTGAGCCTCATTTTTAACTCATTTTCGCTTGGGTTTTCAATTGTAGACTCCTAAAAATATGAAAAATATGCTTTTGGAATAAAGTTATGATTTTGCATTTCTTTTTCAAAAATCCATTTCGGAGGTTCGTTTTGATCCTAACTTGAAATAAGGCAATATGGGTATCATTTGCTTTCTTTTGATACATAGATTCTATATTTTTCATATTTTAGTTGATCCCGAGTCCATTCGTGATGATTAAAATTGTGGATTGAAGGCTTTTGTTTTGGTTTTCGACATTCGAGGTAGGTTATGACCTAACTACTTTTAGATTGGGCTGGGTAGTTAATTTTGATACAAAAGCATGTTAAGGATGTGGAACTAATCATGAAAAAATGGCTATCTTATTATGTTGTGCTCGTGTGGGGCCTATATGTGATGTATTTGGTAGTTTTGAGATATTATGTGTTATGTATGACCATATGGGATCCTATGTGATGTTGATAGCCTATATACATGAAAATAATTATATCTTGTTTGATGAAAAGCCTATTATGGTATCAATTGTATATTGTGATGTATTCATGCTGTATTGGCATATAAATCACGTTGGTTTTCATGGATGGTTGGAAATATTGAATGGATATTCGGCTCACTTGGTTGGTATATTAGTTGGATATGGAAACACTCATTGTGGTTGGTTATGAGCATTACATCTGCATATCATGTAAATTCATGAAACATTGGTATCACCGTGAAAATACTGAAAACACTAGTTTTTTCAGACAAAAAATTTGACATCTTATAAGAACCCTCCTCGAGGGATGTGCTAAGGAGGAGATATGATTATGGATTATATATGGGTTGACGACCCCCCATGGGTCCTATATCTTATAGCTTTAGCTGTGTAGGTGCATACAGAGGCTGTTCTATAGTCTCAGAGGTTGTGTCATGACCTCGTGCATTGCATCATCATCATCATCATTCTCTTCATTTTCATTGTACTTACTTTATTATGCTTGTGATGTGATTGTATTTCTGCCTTGACTTGTCACATATTCCATTTGTTATATCTTCATTCACTTGTACTTGATGTCCTTGTATATGATGTCCTTCTTTGCTTTACTTGTATGTGGTATAATATTCACTTGTGGTCTTTTCTGGTGTTGTTGTAATTTATGTGAGTATTATAGAACTGTTAGTGCAAGCGGTGTGGGCTACCGTTGTGGGACATTTTCTGATGGCATGTGCTCTTAGTATGTATTTTATATGTTTTATTATCTACCTTTGCTCAGTCGGCCTATGATACCTATTGAGTATAAGTGGACTGTACCCACTCCTAATGTGCCTTTCGGTGAAGATCCTAATTCGGGTATGCCTCACGTTGATTGATTCAGGTGATATTTGGAGCTGTACACGATAACAATGGGTTGTTTGGAGTCTATTACTACCTCTTCTTATTAGACTATGTTTTTATTATTATTCAGAGACAGAGTTATTCCTATGTATTGTGTTTTCATGAGTTGTACTAGTGGTTCTTACACTGTGACATCAGGTTTGGGTAGTTATGACATTATTGTTATGTTTCTTTCCGCTTTCATTATATTGATTATGGTTCGGATTTGTTTTAGGAGTTTTGCCTTGTGTTTTGAATGTTAATTTATCTTTTGTATCAGTTTGTATAATGGACTTACTTTTCAAGGTTCGCCGCAACAAGTGTCATCTTGACCCTTGAATTTTTGAATCGTGACAGAAACAATACAATACATTATGTAATACTACGTAACAATAATTTAAATAGAATATAAGATTGTTTTCCCTTTCTTTATGATTAAATTTGAAGGTGAATTCTTTATTTTATTTCCTTACAATGAAATAATGCAACTTGGCAAGAATTCATGTTTATTGCTCGAGATTAAACTAAAATAACAGAAAAATATTAATTTGATATGTAGGCATAAAGAGCTAATTCCACCACTGACCTAAGCACTAGCAAATGAATATTAAAAGATAGTAAAATCAACAAATGACAAAAAAGTATGCTCAAGTAGAATGACTGAACACGTACTAAAATGTATGAATAAAACTTCTATTTCACAATCAATGTCTACGTGCCTAAACACACAGACACACATCCATACACATGCACCAAAAAGGAAGAAGAAAAGAGAACTTAAGTCAATTCTGAAGGCGACATCCTTAAGAATCTCCACTCGACCTGTCCCTTAGCATAATTTGTTTTGCTATCTTCTTCATAACATAACATCAAGTATTTTTCTTACATATGAATAACCAATATTATCGGATGAGGAAAAAATAAGTTCAAAAAGAATGAACCTTGCGTCAATGTGTTTTCCTTTAGAATGGTTCACCCCGTATCTCTTTTAAGAAGAACAAATGACAAATAAGAAAATTAGGCAACAGAGAAGGTGTCTTATGATCATGTTTAAAAGGGTGAAACATAGGTTATGAAGAAGAAGACTATTGGTGTAACATCTTCCCGTTATTTCAATTCAACTCAATTGTTGAAATAAAAAATTTATCATGCAATTACTTAGAGAATTGATGAGATAATTTGTTAGATTTTTAAAATATCACGTGAATTAAAAAACAAAGAAATAAAAGGCAAAATAGGCAAAATGGCTCGATGAATCCTTGTACTATGTTCGTTTTGTAATGTGAGACATAGGCAAAATGGCTCGATGAATCCTTGTACTATGTTCGTTTTGTAATGTGAGACTCCTACTTATATGTTTGTCATCTGGATCTTTGAACCCATTAAAAAACAACATTTTAAACCCTTTGACCATTGACCAAACCTATGTGGCATTAAAATGGCTAACTAGGACGAAACACGTGCAGGCACGCTCCTAGGGTGCTAGTGAGGGTTAATTTTTGGTCAATTTTATATTAAAATAATTAAAAATAATAAAAATAATATTAAATAAAAAAATAAAAAGGGCCTTTTTTCCCTCCATCTTTTTAAATTTAAAAATATTTTTACAAATTTTAAAATAATAAATTAAAAAAAAAATTAAAAAGCCCCCCTTCTCCAACCCCCTCCCCCCGTCCAACCAACCCCCACCCTTCAGCCTCCCTCCCCCGTCCAGCCACCCTTGACCCCGTCCAGCACCCCTCCCCCAGCCCATCCACCCTTCACCCCCGTCCCCCCGTCCAACCACCCCAACACTACTCCTCACCCTCATCCAGCCCCCTTCCCCACCCTCCTACCCTACCCCCTTCACCCTCGTCCAACCCCCTTCCCTCCGTCTAGCCACCCTTACCCCTCACCCTCGCCCAACCCCTCTACCCCAGACCCGTCCAGCACCCCCACCCCTCACTTTTATTTTATTTTTTTCCTCTCAATTCAAATCTTTTCATATTTTTTTGGATTAAAATTTAAATTCGAAATTCTTTCATATTTTTTTTTTGGATTAAAACTTAAATTCAAAATCTTTTTTTTTTGGGATTAAAAATTAAATTGAAAGTGAGTGATAGTAGATATTGAAAGATTAGTGAATTTCATGAATAAGCTTGAAAAAACTTAAAGTTTTTGTGAATTTGTTAAAGATATTCAAATTTAAAAATAAAAAATTCATTATGTTTGTATATATGAATTTATAGTTAAAAATTTATATTAATTGGAGAAGAATTTTAATTATTTGGAATGAATTTGATATTTAATTTGTGAGCAAAAATAAAAACATAATTATTTAAATTTTTCTACAATATATAAAAAAATTATTTAATTAAATTTATTTTAATATTTAATTTCTTATGTAGAATTTTAAAAATGACATGAAATTTAATGTAATACCTGAAAATGACGTGAAAGCTGACATGACAACTGACGTAGGGAGAGTGTGTTACACTCATCAAAAAATATTTAAAATGTTGCTTTTTAATGGGTTCAAAGGTCCCGATGACAAATATGCAAGTAGAAGTATCCACGTTACAAAACGGACATAGTACAAGAATCTATCGAGCCATTTTACCGTCAAAATAAAATTTCTTGATGCTAAGACATGCCATATCAGCAGGGTCATAAAAATATATTTAATTACTTAGTTAGATATTCAGGAAGGTTAATGTGACTAATTTATGACTGAATAATTGTCTCAACTCAAAATTGCTATAGTATTTCTCTTCGTCTCAATCTATGTATCACATTTTTCTTTTCTTTTTTTTCATAGAAAAAAATGTCATCTTTCTGTAACAAATATTTTTTTATCCTTAGTAAAATAAATTATAATAGCAGAAATGATCAAAGAATATTTGGATCATAAATTTCAAGTAACCTCTATAATGACATATAAATTAGGACACTGAAATAACATTCTTTATGAATAACTAGGCCAAACCCATTGGCAGCCCCCTAAACTTGGCACGATCTTTCACTTTGGCACCTCAACTGGACATTGTTCACTTTTGGCACCTCAAGTAGCCATAAACTTTGTCACTTTGGCACCTTTCGATACCAGCACAGGTGCGTGTGTCTCACTCTTTGCCAACATGGATAAAACGGCCAATTAATTTATGCCAACTCATTTAATTGCCACATCACTATATTCACCTAAATATATTTTTTTTTTTGAAAAAAAACCTAAAACACATGGAAAGGGACCAATTATAAAAAGACATTTGTCATTTTTATAAAAATAATTTTTGTACAATTAATTTAAATAAAAAATATTAATTACCCCACCCCCACCTTATATTATCTTCCTAACCACCCCACCCAAACCCACCCCATATCATCTTCCTCAACCTAACCACCCCAAACGTTTTCTTTTTTCTTTTTTCTATTCATACATTTTTCTTTCATTTTCTTCCATACCCACTATCAAATTTCCATTAACACCATAGCATCACAATCACTAAACTTCACACAACCTTAACCTCCATTAATGGAGGCTGAATCCTTCATTAATGGAGGTTGAATTTTTCAATCCATCGTTTTGCTCATCCTTTATAGAAGTTTCTGGAAGCTTGAATTCTTTGAATGAGTTAAAAAATGTAAATGATTTCCTTATCTTCCTGAAGAAAGAAACAAAAATGCAATGACATTTTTGAATTCTTTTAAAAAAAAAATTTCTTTTTTTTTTGGTTTGTCTTTTTTGTTTATGTGAAAGCTGTAAAAGATAGTGTGAAGGAGGGAGAATAAAGGAGAAGAGTAGAGAGGGGAGGGGGGCTGCCAAATAGAGAAGAGGACTTGGGGTGGGGGTTGTCGGGGAGATGGGTGGTGGTGGAGAAGATGACTTTGGGGTTTAGGGGGTGGGTGCGGGTGGGGGGTGGGCTGTCAAATAAAATTAAAAAATTTTATAATTATTTTGAAAAATGCCACGTGTCATCAATTAGTTGGTTCTTTTCATTTAATTATGTATATATGTTAATGAGTTGGATAATTATGTCATTAATTGCTATGTATATATATATTGTTGCTGATTTGGCTAAACAATTTCAATAATTTTAAAAAAAATAAAGATAAAAAATTACAAAAATACCCCTAAAAATTATGAAAATACTCCTGAAACGCACCCAAAAGTGAGTGTAATACACTCTCTTTGCTGAATCAGCAAAAGGTATCAAAGTGACACAGTTTATGGCTACTTGAGGTGCCAAAAGTGAACAACGTCTAGTTGAGATGCCAAAGTGAAAGATCGTGCCAAGTTTAGAGGGCTGCCGATGGATTTGGTCGAATAACCAATTACAACCTATATATAAGAATCACTAGTGAAAATTGGCAGTATGGTCCAGCTCCAACCTTGGAAATTAATTAGATGGAGTAGGATAAATGAATGAGTTTCAATCAAAGAGAGGCTTTGATTGACCAATGAAACCACAAGGTAAATAGTGAAAGGGCCAAATATATCCCTCTATTATTAGAAATAGTTTAAATATATCTTCGCTATAGTTTCGGTTCAAATATATTATTTTTGTATATTTTGGGTTCAACTATATCCTTGTGCCATTAGAAATAGTTTATAAATCTACCCCTCGTTATACTTTCAGTCCAAATATGCAATCTCCCTCCCCCTCGATATACTTTGATTGAAATATATCCTTTTGTTATATTTTAGGTCAAAATATTACTCTTATTAAAATTTTATGTTGATTTAACCCTACTTCCCCCCCCCCCCTCCTCCCCCATCCTCTTTTTATAAACACAATATTTACCTTTATTTTTTACACATCAAAACGTGACGAACTTCAAAATTAAAATAACTATCACCAAATGCAATTATTTGTGTGATTCACTTTACAAATTCACCCATTTAATCTATTTCCAATCCACTTAAAAAAAAAGTACATATTCACAATCTATGCCATTATTATCTCAATCTTTTCTTGACTTCACAGATAAACTTTTTTATAGGAAGTTTTTTTAGAGTTTTGATATCTAAGAAAAATTATTTTTTATCAGCCATCATATTTTTATTTAATATCAAATTTTAAAACTTATACTTGAAATAATCAACTAAGATTTTTTTTTTTACATAAATTATAAATATTATCGTATCAACAAATTGAATACAAACTTAATTACTGGACCACCTTCTAGAAAGATGCCCAGTTAGCCTAACCTCAAGGAAACTTTAAGGGGTCGTTTTGTTTGGAAACAAGTTATGGTGAGATTAGTTATTTTAGGATAAGTTATACTGAAAGTAGTTGTCCAGAGATTAGTTATGCTGATATTATTTTTTAGCGGTTGTTTGATTTGTGATATTAAAAATAATATGCATTGCATTCTTTTTAAGAATAAATAGTTTGCTTACAAAAATATGCTTCACCTTATTTAATTTAATTATTTTCCTTTATATTAAACCATACAAAAGAAATTGAAACTATTTCTTTTTTAACTTTAGTAGTTTGTGGATATTGCATTATTTTAAGTTGAGGGTGTGGCTACTTGTGGGTGTTGATGTCCTCCTGGGGTTTTCGTTGCCGTTCCTCTTTTCCCCAGAGTCTTGTTCCTAGTAGATCCGACATGTTTAGTCTTATTGTATTTTGTTTTGTGATGTGTTATGGTTAAATGGGAGAAAAATAAGTATCTATGGCAGTTGACATATTTTTGTTGATTTTTGGGAATGATAAATACCTCTCTAATTATCTATTTTGTAACTGTGTGATGTGCATCTATATGCGACCACTGTGAATCTTTTTATGGCACTGGTATTAGGTACATGATAGTCATTGCTAACAATTCCATGAACCCGATAGGTAGTAGCTTGTAATATACATGTGTGCTATGTGCGTGTGAGATATTACTTAGTTCCCGTTGTAAGTAAAATTCAGAACTTGCCCGGTTAGTCTTGCTTTGGTTGTAGGATAGGAGTTGGGAAAGGATCATAGGCCGTTTTGAGATTAGTCCACTTCTAGCCTAAATAACATTCCCTGTATGCATAATATCCCTTGATCCCTATTTTGAGCCTGGATAGCCTATTTCTTTTTATGACACCTATCACCGTCCCATTTATATCATAATGAACCTGTTTTAGCCCTGGTCCTTCTTGGATACTGTGCACCTTGACTTAGGCAAATGGCCTAAGTTGAGGGTGGCTATCATAGGGGTACGTGATGTAAAATGAGTATGAAGAAAGGTAGAATTAAAAAAAAGAATAAAAAGCTAGGTGCGGTGGAAGAGAACAAGAAAAGAAAAGTTGTAGAAAAAAAAGTAATTGTAGAAAAGACCGCACCCATCCTGAATATGTGTGATCAAGAAAAGAGAAGAATGGAAAAAGATTAATAAGTGAGACCCCAGAAACTAGTGTAGTGTCAAGGAGACTTAGTCACTTTAAATATCATTGAGTATCATACCAGCTCCTAGCCTACATTACAAGCTGAAGAAAAGTCCTATAGTGATCCTAACTTAACTGTCTGAAAGCTTTGGTAATGAAAATAAGGGCAAGCTTATGGTATTTGGCATACATTAATTGGAACTTCATTCTGAGAGTAAGCGTCTTTTGATTATCCCCATGGTTACATATGTGATGTTTGATAAAAGTGAAGTGGGACTACTTTGTAATGAGGGAACACTGGTTATGTTGCTAGTTGCTAACTTATTTGGATAATGTAATCTTGGTACATGCGTGGTCGTTGTTGATGAATTGATGTCATATCTTGATTCCTGTGTGTTGTATCGTTGTCCTTCAATAATATGCATAGTTGTTTTTTAAATTAATTGACCTTGGAGATGGTAAAGATATTTTGAGATAATATGGATGGTTGATTGCCGAATGTACTTTGTATTCTCTTGGTTGTGTTTTACTTGCTTGAGGACAAGCAATTGTTTAAATTTGAGGGTGTTGATGTGCAAGCAGACGCTAACATATTTGAGGCTTTTAACTGAAAATAACTGCCAAGTCTTAAGGAACTTTTGTCGTTTTTGATTGTTTTCTCTTTGATATTGCAGTAAAAGTCAAGATGCAAGAGAACCAACAATAATGGAAGTAAAAGAGTTGATTTCTAAGCAAGTAGAGAGGGAAGTATAGCTGACGACTTGTCTGATAAGTCGTTAGCCTTTTGATAAGCTATCAGAGTCATCTCAACTGTAGACAATGTGAGAAAGTTAGAGCAGAAGTGTGATGACATTCTGATAAGTCGTCACAATTCTGATAAGCCGGCGAGAATGTCATCATCCAAAGGCAATATATGAGATTTAAAGTGAAGAAGTGATGACATTGTCTGATATGTCGTCAAAGCCCTGATAAGCCGTCAGGAGTTTCCATCAGCCTAAGGCAGAAATCATCAAACTTGGAGGAGGAGCTGACGACATCCCCTGATAAGCCATAAGTTGTCTGATAAGCCTTCAAGAATGTCATCACACATATGCAAGAGGCAAGAAATGAGAATCATATCTGACGACATGGTCTGATAAGCTATCAAATCTCTGATAAGCCGTCAGACATGTGGTCAGCTAAGGAAAAAAATCTGAATTTTTAATTTTGAATTTTTCTTAAGTTACAGATATAAATAGAAGCTTTTAGGGTTTCATTGAAGGGGGCTTAACATCTTGAACTTATTCAAAAGACTACTTTAACTCTCTTTGGGGCTCTAAACTTAGAATTCAATTTTCAACTCCTTGATTTGGTTGTGGGAATTTTCTCTTTAACTTGGAAGAGAATCAAGTTTAGGCTTCATCTTTTGTAAGTTTAATTACTTTGAATGATGAATAAAATTATTGTCATCTCCTTCTTTTTCATGTGGCACTCAAACCCACAACTAGGGTTTTGGGATCTATGATTATTCCTCCACGGATTTAATAGTTGATTAGGGTTTGAGTGATTGTGGGGACATCTTGATAATTTTTGTGTTATGATTGTTATTTATTGGTTGCAAACAATAGATCTAGCGTTATGTTGATTTGCTCGAACTGAGAAATAAACTAAAGGTAGTGAATTATCAATGAGGATTTTGGGAAGGTTAAGTTCTCATCTAATGATTAATGCTGTAACAAAATTGATCAACTTGAGATAAATCAGTATGAATAGAATATTTTCCTAAGTTTGAGAGAATTAGGGAGCTCAACATCTAGGTAGGTTGAGAAACACTTAGATGGACTTTCGAAACTAATAATACGGTGTTTCCCGCAAGTCATGAGAACCCAATGCTACAGTTATTATTTAATGGAGATTAGTAATCATAGTGATCACAACCCTAGTTTTTCTTTATCATTGATTTGAACTATTGAAATTTTGAATTTGAGTTCTGAAGCAAGTTACAACCTTAACATTTGTTTGATCATTGAAAACCCCTATTTTTTCTTTTCATATCATTTGTTTGAATTCAACTTATATCTTTAGTTTCAAATTAGTTTAATCGCCACTCACATTATTCCCTGTGGATTCGAACCCGACTCCAAAGTTGGGTAAATATATTGATGATGACCACCTTGCACTAAATTGATGTGTAAGTTGAGCGTTATCACCTGAGTACCCATCAAGAAAACATTGTCATCCTCTACTCGCAAGTCTATCTAGCATCTGGTCCATGAAAGACATAGGAAAATGGTCCTTCTTAGTCTATGCATTCAATTTTCTATAATCTATGCTTACTCTTCACCCTATGACTGGCCTCATCGGCACTAACTTATTCTTCTCGTTAGGCACAACAGTAATCCTATCTTTCTTTTGAACATATTATACACGACTGACCCACTTGTTATCAGCAATAAAATATACCCAAACCAGTATCTAACCACTTGATTATCTTTTTCTTTATCACCTCTTGCATAGGAGGAGTGAGTCGATGCTGATGTTCTATACTTGGAATACAATCTGGTTAAAGTTGAATTTTACGAGTACAAAGACCATGTGGGATGCCCACAATATCTGTAATTGACCAACTAATGGCCCTCTTGAATCTCTGTAACACTGATAGCAAAGCTTTCACTTCTACATCAATTAGGCCAGATGCAATGATTACCGAAAAAATGCAATTGGCCCTAAAAAATACATATCACAAATGAGAAGGAAGGGCCTTTAACACTAAGACAGGTGGATCCTCAATCGACGAACGAGTAGGTGGAGTGGTTCTATTTTTAAGATCCAAATCAAGCTTCTTGGGTGCATAAGTATAAGAACCACTCCCATGAAGTGCACATACCATCTCATCATAATCATTAATACCATCACTATCGAAGTTTATGATCACGGGTGCTAAAGATTTAACACCCAACCTCTCTTCAATAGGAACAGTATCAGAAGTATCATCCCAAATAATCACTGAATCAACATTATAGAATGAATCCATCTCCTCATAATTCACATCAATCACAGATACCACTCCTAACTCATCAGGTTGCCTTATGGATTTGCATACATTGAATATTATTTGTTCATCATTGAGTCTCAACATCAGATGTCCTAGATCCAAATTAATCAATGTCCTTCCTGTAGCCAAGAGCGATATTCCCAAGATAATTGGAACTTGAAAGTCACGTTCACAGTATAATATCACAAAATTAGCAAGAAAGATAAAAGAAGTCACCTTCACCAATACATTATATAGAATACCAACTGGTCTTTTCATAGTTTTGTCTGCCATCACTAGTATCATGGTGGTTGGTTTGGGAATTATGTATTGGAGTCAACTCAGAAGTTGAAATTCTATGATGCAGTGAATATGAACCCCTTACGACTTGTACCCACAAGTAACGAGTTGTGATAGAACTCGTAACCACTGACAACATAGAAGTCTAGCTGAATGTAGATTCTGGTATGGATATGACTTGCTTACATGAGTCGTATCTAACCCGTACAACTCATAAATTTAAGTCATGAGAACCTGGGGTAATTATAGATTAGAATTTTGTTTCTGGTCTGCTTGCGACTATTGGTAACGAGTTGTAACCTGTCCTTACGACTGGTTAGGAGAACTCGTAAGCAAAATAGTGAACACTCATATACACATTATTTAGAATATGATTTGATCATACGAGTCGTATCCAGATGATACAAATCTTACCCCCTAGTCGTACCTTGTACAAAACATGCACACTGACATTTATTTTTTTATTTTTATTTTTTTTCCATATTTAATTACTAGTGTCTGTGTACATTCAAGTACCATGACTCCCAAAGATGTGTCATCTTCAAAATAAGTGGCCAAGAAGGGAACCAAAAAGGCACCATTTTCAAGTTCTGAATCCATAAAGTAATCCAGCAATAGTAGTGACTGCGTTGAATACCCAATGAAGAGAAAGGCTGACCCAAGAGGCAAAAGACCTACAAGGGGAAAGAAAGTGGTCACTCCAAAGGATACACCTTCATGAGGACCGAGAATTAAATACTCAGTTCTTCTACTCTGCACTCACCTTTACCTTCGGAGGCAGAAGAATATGAGTTAGAAGTCTGACTACTAATTATATGGAAAAATCGTAAGCAGACCAGTATTCAAAGGATTGAAAAAAAAAATTCCTATATGGATACGAGTGAAGGCCACGAGTTGTATAGTCAAGGTACGACTCATGACCTGAAGTTGTAAGAAGAACAGAAAGTTGAAGCTTGGAAGATCAGACACTAGAATGGATACGAGAGGTACAGTACGACTCGTAAAAAAACCTTAGAGTGGACGAACAAGTTATACCTTGTGTCGATATTACTTTTCCTTTTCCTCTTTTGTTAGGATTGTTGGTTATTTTGAGATACTATAAATACCCTAGGGTTTATCCTTTATTAAGTTATTCATACAATATTTTCACTACTTTTACATACTTTACATTATTCTTCAGATTTTGGGTTATTATTCAATTGAAGACTTTGGATTTTATTCATCTCATTTTGTGCAATTTAATTACTTAAATTATTCCTTAATTATTATGGGTTCTTGCATAAAGATGAGTGGCTAATTTTCCTGACTAGGATTGTGGGAACCCTGACGGATTAGCTATGTAAATAAAGTGGGAGATTCATCTATTCTAGGATTTATGCATGTATCTTAATATTCTTTACAATAATTGACCTTAGAGCTACCGCAGAAGCTTGAGGATAGCCTGAGTTCTCAATAGTCCTCACAAGGGAGTTTGAGATTAGGAAAATAGGATTAAGAAAGTAATTTGAGATTCACATCGATTTTATTATTCCATTATCTCATCTAATCAACTTGAGACTCAAAAGGTAAAAGTTGAACTGAAGTCATAGACAGGGAGCAACAAAGCAATGCCTTGAGACTGACTAGGTAAAGGGTGAAATTTATCAATATATTTACAAGACAGATGATAAGACATATCTTGCTAACTTTACATACAGAGCAGCAGAATAGGTGAGTTGAACACGAGAAATATACGGAGTTAAGAAGCCATGGAGAATGCAGTCCTAGTGTTCGTCTTCTATTATTTACAACTCAAAGCATTCAAGATTCTGTTACTACTTACAATTGATTTCCAAATCTCCCTATTTATTTTCTACACTGCTCGTGAATTACACCAAAGTTAAGAAATTGTTCAACATTTTCCTTGTGGCTTCGACCCCAACCTAGTTGGGTTACTATATTTGGCATCGACTTCAGCATACTTCTTTTGGAGGTTAGTTTTGGGGGACATCAATAATTAATCCATTAACAAAAATAGGAACATTCATTAGTGTTTGACCCTATGGGTTAAAAACTAAGTCAGTTCTAAATTGACCATAGCAATATACTAATCAAGGTTAGCATCAAGCAACACTTCTTAACGGACGAATAGCATGAAGTATACAACTTACTCTCAAGAACCTGTAGAAGAATAATACATTATTTTTGTCTATCCTTATAGCTGCAGATTGTCCTAGGATATAATCTAAATTTCAATTCCTAATAGATGATCAACTATGTATTCATGTCAAATTGTGATCGACTATTGAGTGATCCAAGAAGATCTTTTCTTCTTTCATTCAATTGTCATGGTCAAGGTCATGATTAGTCATTTATGATACATGACAAAATAGAACTTAAACTCAATACCAAGAATTTACAGATTCAATATTGAATCAATCACTAACTATACAAGCATTTAATCATACACAATATCCTTCCAATCAAATTTGTATGGACATGGGTGTCTGGTATCAAAGTATAACAAATAACTTATTAATTACTATGATGATCTCAGGTCAAAGGACACGCTTACATCATATTCTTCAAGATAATATCCTAGTAACAGTTTATGGTAATCAATGCATTAGGAATTATTCGGTGAATCTATTTAATGACCATATCTCCATATGCATCATTTATGTATGTGATTTTGTTAATGAGATCAACTAATCTTTATCTTATAAAGACCACCACATATATATTGATCTAATCGGATCACTAATGTCCTAATTAGTAATCCTAAGAGGAAGAACAATTTTAGATTAAGTTACAAGAAACAGGACTCACTTATTATCATGCTCTCCATCATAATGTCAAGTTCTGAAACTCAAATAAGGACCTTATCATATTAATTGAACAATTTGATATAACTATGAAAAAGAATATATATGACACACATTTATATCAAACCCATTGTATAACAAAGACACTTGTTCAATTCAAAGTTTAGGGACTCGAACCCATTGTCTAACACAGACATAAATCAAGTTAATCTTTAGGGACTCAAACCCTTTTTGTCAATTAAACCACCAAAGTTACCATTCAAATCATTACATGTCCAATAAGTACTTTACAAAAACATTTACAAATCATCCATATTCATTAGGCCAATTCCTTAGTTCAAAACATCATTTAACATGTGATTTGCTTATTCTCTTAGGCATTTTCATAAATACTTTGAAGGCATATCATTACCATGACCAAAACCAAAGTAAAAGCCATCAAGTTTAGGGTTACCCATGACCTATTTGTTAAACCACAATTTTCAAGCACCCACATGTGCAAATAATCACCAAAAATATGTACAAACATAAGTTAAACCAAGAGTAAACAATACTCAACCATATGCAACAAAACCCTCAATTTTGATTTTCAAAATCACCAATTAAGAATCATAATCACACTTTAAAACACATGATATTTATGAAATAATAATGTGGAAAGAGTCACATGTCTTATTCAAGAAGATTCACAGAAGAAACTCGACCCTTGACCTCTAGATGAACACCTTTGAAGAACCCTAGCCCCAATCTTCAAGAGAAATTTAGAGAGTATTTTGAAGGGTTTTACTCTTTCAAAGTATGTTATGAGGGGACATAATATATTTTAAGACATGTGGACTTAAGTTTTTAGGGGTGTGAATTATCTGAAATACCCTCAACTTAAAAGTTGAAAACATGTGCGTAGGAGGGTACGACCACCCTACCCAAATCATACCCAATCATACGACTGGTACCTACCACTCATACCCTAGAAATCCATTTGGACCCCAACAATGTCCATCATACAAGTTCTTAGACCAACTCGTATCCATCATGTGATTGGTACCCCCTAAACCGTACCCTAGGCAGAATTCTCTAAACTAAACTTAGGGCATCATATGATTTAACAACATACCACTCGTACCCTAACATACTTCTAGTAATATGTAATTCGTACCTTGGAAAGAACCCAACCAAACCACACTAATTTCCATACAAGTAGAGGGACCCTAAATCGTACCACATCATACGATCAATATACACAAGTTGTATGATGTACAAAATTCTCAACTTAGGAAATTTTTTAAGGGTCCAAAAGGCAATAAGTGTCGTGATCGCAGTGAAATATTCCAATAGTGAATCATCCCGACAACCACAATAAGTGGCGATTGTGAGGGTCGGGTCATAATTGTGATACCTAAATCCATGGAAAGGGTATAAATACCCTATTTTTGTGTCCTTTTTTCCTATTTCTCACCTATTCTCTTGAAATATAAATGCTAAAAGGTGCGGTATCCTGGGATTAAAGCTTTTGGGTGTTTTGGTAAGCTTGTTTAATGATTATTTTTTTACTCTCCTTTTGATTTGAGGTGAGATTCCTCTAATCTCCTGTTGATTTTTCAATTCCATGTACAAAATTCCTAGAACTGGGGGGCTTGATTTTAGTTTCAATATAGCTCGAATTTCACCCTTTTTTTAAGGGTAATTCCTCTTTGAGAATAATAAAATGTTGGGTTGGCCTCTAAATTGTGATTTTCGTTAATGGAACCCACATAAAATTTTAGTGTGATTTTTGAACTTGAAGCACAGTAGCGCAATATGGGTATCACTATTCTCGTATTGATGATTTGATTATGATTTTGATAGCGTGGCACCTTGCAGAAGCTTCTCAGAAAGAAAGGTCGTTGATTTAGTAAATTCTTTGAGCTTTCTTCAGCTCCTAGGTAGGATAGGTTTTCCCCTACATAGATTGAGTTATGTCATGTTATATTTATGATATTATGTTATATTTGTGATGGGTTTTTGTTATCAATTACTAATTTGACAATGCTTGGATTAGTTGGACCTTAAATGCTAAATGAAAAATCAAAATTTAGGTGCTTTGGCTTAGTTACTTATATCACAAGTAGAACTTCTATTTTAGGGCTAATTAAGTCTTGTTTAACATTCAAAAATGAATTTAGATACCTTAGCCTAGTCCGGGGTAGAATTTTCTAGTAGTGGATTTTGGGGATTTAGAAGTGGATCCTTTGACCCACCTTAGACCAAGATTTGTTTTTGCTATTGAAAACCTTTTATACGTTATTGTATGTCTTGAAATTTATTATTGATGAAATATTGAGAAACTTTGACACTTGATGGTGATGATGAGTTGAATATTGAGAGTCGAGGCTTATTGATTATGCTAGTGATTATTATCAATTATGCTAGTGATTATGCTAATGTTTATGATGTTGAATATATACACTTACTACTTCAAGTCCAGATATTGGTAATAATATTGATGATATATACCCAGTTCAAACCCAAAAAATGCTTGCGATATTGATTATATGATTACCGATTTGAGTCTGGATATTATTATGATACTATCATACTATTGGTGGTATGACATTGATGTATGGATACTTATAATATTAGTAATGGAGTATGATAGTAATGATATGGGCATTGGTTTCAAGATTGGAAGTGGGAATTGTTCTTAGGTGGTATGATATGGATAGATTTTGGTTGTACCTTGATTATTGGGAAATGGTGGCGGTTCAATTTATATTATCTTTGAGTGTAAACTCCAGGCTTATGAGGGCATGCGCTGGGTTATTTACTTTTCCGCACTTATTGTCTTATGGGGAAAATTCTTTAGTTATAAATTTCATGTGGTTGATCCTTTATGTTATGTTACTATTCCAATTATTTACTTAATTGTGAACAGGGATGTTATAGTTACTTCAGGTTTATTCCTTACCTTGACTTAGTTTGGTTATCTTGCATTTTATCATACATATATCATGATTTAGCTCAGTTGGTCGATGATACCTACTAAGTACCCGTGGTTTTGGTACTCATACTATACTTCTGAACCTTTTTGGTGCAGATCAGAGTATTACTTGTCTCCGTGGATTCAAGGATCATGCTGGGGTTGATTCGGAGATAGGGTGAGCTCTTGGAGTCGGAGTCGCCCCATTTCTTTCTATCTTACTATGTCTAGTCTTTAGTTTCAAGAAAGGATTGTATTGACTATTTGAGACTTGCGTTGTATTTATAATAACTATTGTACTGACTCTACTAGGTCGTGGGATGCGTTCTTATATTATGGATACCTTTAGACTATTCTATTGTTTTGGTTATTTCTTGTGTTGAATTGTCAAATTCGCCCTTTTGAGGCAAATTCCACCACGTTAACCCATTGCGAATAGCTTCGGATTATGGTTCGCTTACCTACTGGTGAGATTTAGTAGGTTCCATCATGACTCGTAAATTAGATCGTGACAAACTAGTAAGTTCAAGATAACAATTTTGGAGATTCTCAAGCAACAACACAAATTTAGAAAATAGACTTAAATAAGATAATGAATATATAAATGCAATGCATATATCTTGTATACACCAGTTGAGCATATCACTTCCCGGTTCGGGCCCATGGTGAACTTTAATGGTAGAGTTAAAAATTTTTTTAGAAAGGTGTTCAAACAATGCATGAGTAAATTTTTTTGATGAATGGGTGCATAAAAATTTTGAAAATCAAACTATGTAATAAATGTACCAAAAATTCTAAAATCAAATAATGTAATATTTAGCTTTGATGAGGTCATATATAATATAATGTGAAGTGAACAAACAAAGCAGAAAAGAATATGAGAAAGAGAGAGAAAATTCAACCTAAAATAAAATCACTGACGTTTTAAATTAAACTTTCATCAAACTCTGATTAGCTTACTTATGTAGAGAAATTATATGCTTAGTTAAAATTCTTTTAATTTGTCTGATACCAATTGTAGGAGAGTGCGGATAGTGTGGGTAACTTAATACATATCTTTGATAAATAACATATCTACTATATGTTTCATATAGTGCGGGTAACTTAACTCTGATAAATAACATATCTACTATATGTTTCATATTTCTAATTTTTATGTAGTCAAGTAGATTCTTTTTCATAAGTATTTCTATTAATCTTATTTCCATATCTTTTCTCCAATATTCTAAGTATTCGCAGTTTATCATTTTATCCTATAATAGTTGTAATTTTACAAATTTCTATGTAATAACTTATTCTAATCGTACTATATCTAATATGTGATTCTATGTTATCTATGTGATTCATTAACATTTGTTGTTCATATATAATATTATATAAATTATCATTTGTATCTCTTTTTTCTAAGATTAATTTTATTCTAAATAATCTTTCTTCTAATTGTCTTTTTTCTCTTTTAAACTGATTTCTATAATTAATTTCTTCATATAGCCAACTTTATTTTTCTCTAACTCTTCTAATATATTCTATCATTTTTCAATCTGTATAATATTCATCTGAATAATAACTATCTAAATATGAGCATTAGCTATCATTATATATGTTTAAGTTTTCTATAGAACTTAATAAGTCTTCATTAAAATGAAATATCTTTTCCTATATAATTTTTCTTATATCTACTATTTCTATATCCTTAATTATATACAAAACAAGTATTTTAAATTTATCTATCATTTTATCAGATAAGTAAATATTCATTCTTCATATGATGCTATTTTCAAAATATTCCCTCCAATCATATACATAACAAAATATGGTCATCTTAGATCACTATATACTAGATTATTCTTAAATAACATGTTCTTCGGTCACTATTAGCATGGTAATCTGGATACTTTTTCCCTAAACAGTGTCTCTACTCTGGTTACTCCCCTATTACGGATTCTTTGCCTCACCGGTTTCACATTTAGGATGACATATTTCTCACATAGATTTCTATACCATTGTTGTAAAAATTTTATTCTTGCTCCTAGGGTATCTACTATTTTTGCTTCATCCCAACTCTTTATTATTTTTGAACTAAACGGTTCAGGTAATTTGCTAAAATATAATCTTCTTATCTCTTTACTTTCCTCTGTATTATATGTTCCCTTATAGTAGCATTCTATAAATGCACATGTATATTCATCTATATAGCACATATTACATATTTCTAATTTTAACATTAAATTCCTATTCGTATCTTTTTCTTTATTTTGTTCTTCTTCTTTGGTTGTTATACTGCTTTTTCAATATTTCTGTTGATGATATTTTAGTAGTTGATGTTCCTTCTGTTTTTTTATCAGATCTTAATACTTTTTTACTTGCTTCGGCTAGGTTTAAAAACCATAATTTTACTGTTCTTATTAATGTCCTTTCTATATATTCTGGTGTATTTGTTGTATCTATATTATTATATAATAATAGTTTTGACATATATCCTGCCCATAGTTGTATTGTTTTATTTGTGTCTATTACACAGTCTAAATCTAAAAAGTTATAATTTTAATTAATTATTTGTTTTGGTGTCCATTTGTTATATTCATTTTTTAGGTTATATTTTTTAAGCTTATCTTTATAATAATATGTAGGTTTTCTTATTTCTGATGTACTAGGTATTATGTTTTCATCGTCTTCTTTATTAAGAGTATTTATTTCTGTGTTTGTATTTTCTAAATTTTATTTATTAATTACTTCTTGTTTTTCATTAATTTCTAGTTTTCCTATGTTTTCTAGAATTTTTGTATATGTTTCACTATTTTCCGAGTCATAATTATCTGTTTCTTCAGCATCTATTGTATTTATTTCTAATTTGCTGGTTTCTGATTCTTTATTTTTTATTTCTATTTTTTTCTTTAAATTGATTTATCTCGTTTAATAATTTTTTTTCTTTATCTTTTTCTTTCTGTTTTTTTTCATACATGTCTTTTAGTATTTGTAGTTCTTTTTCTAATTCAGCAATCCTACTATTTTTAGTTTCTTCTATTTTCGTATTTCTTCTGTGTCTTGTTATTTTGTTTTATCTAATTTTTTTTTCTATCTATTTCTTTGTTTTCTCTTTCTATTCTTACCATAGCTGCCAACTTATCTTCTAATTTTAATTCTTTTTTTTCTCACATTAAATATAAATGCTCACCTATTTTGTTTTATCTTCTTCCTAAATTAGAGAATACTATTTTTATTTTTAATCCTTCGTGATTTTCATATGTTTTTTCTTCTATTATAAATTCTTCTTTGTTCATTTTATTTAAGTGTATATAGGTTATGTTGATATATATATTTTAGACTATCTATTGTTGATTCTAAATTTGATATTTCTTCTTTTTGTGAATTTATTAAGTTTTTACTAACTCCGCCAATTATGTTATATTGTAGTTTTTTTATCCTTATTTTTAATTCTTTACGTTTTTTAGATATTATTTGTTTTAATTCTATATATTTTTGTAATTTTTGTTCGTTATTCATCTAAACAATATTTATTATTAAATCCAAATATATACTACTTCCGTAACTTTAAATAATATAGGTTTTGATACCAATTATTGAAGATGTGGATAACTTAAATACATCCATTATAACTAAGAATATTTTTGTTAAAAGATATTGATAACTTTAAATTAGAGACCACCAAATGTGGTGTAGTACTGAATGCGATCTACATGACGCATATTTTAATTAATCTAGCTCAAATTCTATATATCATGCATTCCAGTGAAAACAAAACAAAAGAAGGGGCAGGAAGAAGAAAACAAGAATTATGCAGTTGTCGAGTCATGCAGCACGTTATCAAGTCAATCCGTGGTCATTATCACATGCACCCTTTCTTTTCTATTGGTTCCATAATAACAGAATTTTGGACCTTTACGTATTTATGTAAAATATTATATGAAGCACATGTAAAATTGTGAGGAATTAGTGAAGATGGTTTGTAAAATTTTTGGGGTTATTTTTTATGAAGCAAAAACAGCGGTTTCATATGAGGGAAATATTTCCTGCCAAAATAAATACTTTCAATTTATACGGCATCATTAATTCAGCACAAAATATTTTTAAAAATAATTTCATTAAGGGAAAAGTAGAACTTTAAAGTTAAACTATTTTAATTATAGAAAGGTAACATTTTTTGTCGAAACAAATTAAAAAGAAAGGAGTATTATATAATTTGAAACAAAGAAAGTAAGTAAACTCATAACCTCTATCATAAAGATATTTTATTTTAGTTGTTCAATTTAAAAGATAAAGAGAATACTACTATATTTTTTCTTTCCTATTTTAAATATTAAATTACTATATATAATAATCAAATTTCAAGTTTTAAAATATTAGTATACGGTTAGTTTATTAAAATGCACTATTAATAAAATCTCCTCTCCCCATTTCAAAAAGAATGATCTACTTTCCTTTTTAGTCCGTTTAAAAAAGAACGATCCTTTTCCTTTTTTGACAATACTTTGTAGCCGTTTGGTCATGAAAACTAAAATTTTTCGAAGTTGGAGTTGAAATTGGAGTTGGAGTTGTGTTTGGTCATGTCTTTTTGAAATTATTTTTTGTCTTTTGAAAAAACTTTTTAAAATATGATTTTATGCCCTAACTTTTACAAACTATCAAAATTACCCAACTAAAATTTAACTATTAATGGAAAAAAAACACAATTAGCCACTATTATAAAAATAATTATATAGACACCTAATTTTGTCCCTCTCCGATATCACTTTTATTCATTTTTACCTTATCCTATCGTGTATCCTCAACCATGTAATTATTCCTCCATAAAATCACAAAAAATAACAAACCCATATTAAATTTTATCTTATTTTAATCCTATCCTAACATCCCATACCCCCTCACCCCTACACCCTACGTCACCACCCCCTCACGTTCCTTTTGATTTTTTTTTGAACCAAATCACAAAAGAAAAAGAGGGAAAATAGGGGGCCCTCATGGGAATTCACTGGAAAAGCAATACATACACAGACAAGGAAATCTTCCAAATTGGGTCCATTCTGCCACTTTCAAAAACAAACAAAAAGGATATGACTATCTTCCTCACCCTTCACATACCCATTTTTTTTTTTTTTACCATAATTCCACATACTCCCACATGGGACCTTCACTAAAAAATACAAGCATCGAGATCTCACTGGAAAACACCCATCGTCACTCTCACACTCACCGCTGCACACACACATTCACATAGCAATATTTATTCATCCACCCACCATGGATTAGAGAGAATCAAGAGAGGGAGAGCGATTCTCAAGTCTTTCCGACGATATTCCCGCCGGAATCAACATCGGCTGTTCGAGTTAAACCGCCCCATACCGAAATCCCAACATATCTTACCATTTTTTTTATTTTTAGTGCTGGGTTGAATCAATTTTGCGACAGTTTCGGCACCGGTTTGGTTGTTCAGTTGCGATTGTCTATTTTTTTGGCTCATCAGTCTTCGTACGGCTTCGGGAATTGGTTTTCTGTTTGTCTCGATTGGTTCATCGTGGTCAGTTTTGGGTTTTAATTTTGGTGATACTGAGTTGGAGTTGGTTCGTTGATTGAGGTTTTACTCGGGATATTCGAACGCGGTCTTCATCTTTTCACTTAATTAATATTTGAGTTTGAAAGATATGAATTGAGGTCCAATTCTATCCCCTCTCTTTTATTTCATTGTTTACTATGCTTGGTGTATTGGATTGAATATCGTGTGTTGGTTTGATCCTCATTGGTGATGAACGCGAGTTTGTGTTGATCCATGGTTAGTTTTCTTGATAATGATCTTATGATGAAATGATATCTTGTTTGAGAATTAAAATTGATTGTTTGGGGGACGAGAATTGAAAAATTGATAAAAAGGGTGAATTTAGATTTTCTTTTGGTTTATTGTTGTCTCGTTTAAATAAGCTTGAATGTCGTTGGAACGCGATAGAGTTATGACATATTGAAATGGGTAGGCAAACGTAGGTTGGGTAGGTCAAGTTTAGAATTTACGATTTTGTTGAATGCTTGAAATTTTGTTGAATGGTTTGGTTTTCTCGCATTGAAAATTTGTATTCATTTCGCCGGGGAATGCCTCGAGGTCTTTTGTACTTCTTTACCAGGGAATGCCCCGACGTATCATGTACACAAAGGAGGTTCGTGATGAAGGCTCGAGGCATAGAGTAAGGCATTGGAGCATAGTTTAGGATTAGTCTAGAATAGGATTTACATTTTCTCATTTTTTATTTTTGGACTGTATAATTAGACTGAACATTATTATTTTGTTTCTTTTTGGATTGTTTTGTTTAACTGGTTGTTTTGATGTGTTTTTGTGTGTATTATACACTCGTAGTATCAAATTAGCTGATATGCTCCACCAAGCAACCGTGGTCGAACCACGGGATCGAGGGGTGCCTAACACCTTTCCCTCGGTCAACAGAATTCCTTAGCCGGAATCTCTGTTCCAAACCAATTTTTAAAGAGTCAAATAATTTCAAAAAGGATTTTTCAAAGGTGACTTGGCACACCGGATTATGTCAAGTGGCGACTCTGAGTTTAAATGTAAAAGGTCTTTTTTGAAACAATTTTCATCCTTTTGTCACTTTAATAATAAAAATCCTTTCGAACTTAAAATCAATTCTTTTCGAGTTAAAAAAGAGGTGTGACAGCTCTGGCGACTCTGCTGGGGAAGACATTTCAGAATTTGAGCTTATTTTTTGAGTTGTATCGGCTTAGTTTGATATTATGGGTGTATAGACATTTGTGTTGTTTTGTGTTATTTTTTTTTCATTGTTGAGTGCCTACCTGCTCTTTGTTTACAGTTTTTATCTTATGTGTTACCGCTTTATATTTGACATCATGTGCATAACCCGAGTCATTCTTTCTGCAACAAGTTCGTAGTACACGCTGTGTACATGACCTATAGTTGAGTCACCCTTATTTTTAGGAGGGGGAGCCGTCGGCTGGTATGGAGTATTTGGAAAGCTAGCTCAGCCACTATCGACCATACGCTCCCCCGAACAGCCTTGTTAGTGAACCCTAGCGTAGGTCAGCCTTTAGGTCATGCTTATTTGCATCATATTGAGATCTAGCGAGACCCACATGGCCCTTTGTAGAAGAGTCACCTCTAAAGCATCCCTACGTGCTAAATGTTCATCTTTGTGGGTAACGAGGTCATTTGACAGATTGATTTGGGCAAAAGCATGAGTTAGAAGCAAAGTGTGTAGGCAAGAAATTGTTGAAAAAAAAAAGAAAAAAAAAGTGGAAAAAAAAGAGATTTGGTAGTTTTTAGGGTTCTTTATGGCTTTTGTTTTTCACAATTCAATTTTTTTTTTACTTTTTACACTCATTTCCCAAAAAATCAAAAATGTTAAAAAGATTTTCCTTTTATTTCTTTAGTAAATATTCGCAATTAGAAAACTCCAAAAATATTTTTTCCTTTCAATAGGAGCTTTGTACATTTTTATGTAACGAAAATATCAAAAAGATTTTTTTTCTTTCATAGTTGTTGGTGTTAGTTTCTAATTAAAAACCCAAAAAAGATTTTATTTTCATCGTCTGTCTTTAGTCGTGTCTCTTAATTCAGGGTTTAGTTTGTTATTTAATCCTTAATTGTCCAATCTGGACGAACTACGCACCCCTGATTCTTCTCTCTCGGGGGTGAGATAAGTAGGCAACCTTTTCGGGTTCGGGGATCTTATTTGAAAATCCAAAAAAGATTTTCTTCACTCTTCATTTAGAGTAGGTGTTCCATATACATCTTTAAAAGAAACTACAAAAAAGATTTTCCTTTAATAGTTTCAAGTTTCATTTTCGTATAAATTTCAAATCGAAAATCCTAAAAGATTTTTCTTCGGTAATCATAGGTTTCATTTTGTATAAGAATTTGAAAAATTCAAAAAGATTTTCTTCACTCTTCATTTAGAGTAGGTGTCATATACATCTTAAAAGAAAATCACAAAAAAGAATTTTACTTTAATAGGTTCGAGTTTCATTTTTGCATGAAATTCAAAACTGAAAACCCCAAAATGATTTTCCTTGGTAATAATAGATTTCACTTTGTATAGGGGTGTTTAAACTTGAAAAATATAAAATGATTTTTGTCAATTCTTCTGACAAATTGTTATGTTCTTTTTTCTTTAAAGTTTCAAGAATAAAAAAGAGTTTAATTGGCCATTCTGGTAAGACTTTATAAACTACGGACACCTGATACTTCTCTCTCGGGAGTGAGATATGTAGGTGCCCCTCTTGGGTTCGGTGATCTTGTGAAAAAAAAAAGAAAAAAAAGAGGTTTTGAAAAAGTGTTGAACTCTAACACATTTGTTATCTCTTGTTCAGTTAGTTTAAGGTGGTTGGTTTGTGACATCTTGGCTAGTCCTCCTTATCACGCCAAATCTAAGGAAGGGTTAATTGTATCCAATAAGGATAAAAAGAGTGACCTTATGGATCAAACAAAAATTAGAAAATTGAGAGTTTAAGGGAAGAGAATTTGAGAATAAGACACCAAATGATGAAAATGTATCGAGTTTGGACCAGTGAGTTGCCTCCACCTTCGTTCTCCACTTTTGACCTTGTAAATACCTTGTGTCTTTCACCAAAATCGTAAAGTCAGTTTCCTACTGTTGTTGATGCACCACAGCATGCCTTAGAATCCATTCCACGTCAAATGCACCTCAATACTTTTACCACTCTTTATTTAACTCGTCAGTATAAACATACCACATTCATAGCACCACATACTGTCGGTGTTTTTATTGCTCAATCTTTTACTGAGGCTTCCACTTTGACTATCAATCCAACGATTGTGCTTCCCCAGTTTATTACTGAATTCACTTGATGATCATTGCTAAAATATTGAGCCGACAATTAAGTTAAGTGGACCGCTAAAATTTTTTACTAAGAAGCCAAGAATGCTAGAGAAAATAGTTGGGAAAGTGAAGAGTGTAGAAAATGATATGAAAAGTTCCTCGAGGCTTGTGGGATATGAATGTTTCATATAAAAATTGGGGCATGTCATCAGGTGGTAACCTTCCTCCAAGCTTTGAGACTTCAAAATTTGGGGAGCCTGATGGACAAAAGGATTTTGTGAAACATTTGGGACGACATTGCCATCAATCAAGGAAAACTAAAGGAAACAAAAAGGAAAAATGCACATATTGTCATGCTAGAGCCAAAGCAGAGTTTGAGAGGCCGAACCCACCAATACCGTCAGCCTCAATCCCGAGATTACAAGTTAGATCCACATAACCACTTGCAACAAGGTTCCTTTCTCCAAAATCTAAGAAATCCCATTCCACGTCCTCAATATCCTTTGAATAATGCAAAGATTATGCTCATCCGTTTTCTTATCGATAATGTCATGCACCTATCCCTCAAAATCATCCTAAACCCTCACAAATTTACCAAGGAACCTCTAAATCAAAGTTTCATTCAAGGCCAGAGTTTGCAAAGAGAAGGAAGGAAAAAGATAATTTCACTCTTATTGGGGAATTCTATGCCAGTTTGTTCTAGAGCTTGAGACAGAGGGGCATGATCACTCCTCCCTTGGATATACTCTTGACCCGTATTTAAGTAGTTTTGATCCTAATGTATGATGTGCATATCATTCTAATGCTCAGGGTCATAGTATTGAAGATTGTTGAGATTTGAAAAGAGAAATTGAAAAGATGATTCAAGATGGAGCAATTATGGAGCAAAACATTAACAGTAAGGAAAGCTCTAGTCATGATTATATGCAAATCAATGGCTAAGATATCAGGCTGAGCAATGGAAAAGTCACCCCTCTCCCTACTAGGAAGAGGTCTGGTAGTTTGTTTTCTTTTCTTTTCTATTTTCTAAATTATTTCAGGGTTGTAGTTTAGGATCTATCTTGTTTTGGTTCTCTGTCGTCTTTGTTTAAACCCTTCAGTCTTTTCTTTTAATGAAATGTGGTGTCCCTTGTTTGTTTTGTTTTATTTTAAGTTATTTATTTTTTTCTTTGCACAATGCATCTTATGTTGATTCTAGTTCTATGACATGCCTGCGGAATTTTCAGTCAGATCTTGAAATCCAACTTAATCATGAAGCATTGATTTAGAGAGTTAAAATTAGGAAAAGAGAGTATCTAAGAAAATAGGTAGAGTGCTGAGACATTTGGTGACAAGTTGAAGTCTTTTTTGAAAATTAAGGCAATTATTTTAAGAATCACAAGAATAACTTGCTCATAAATTGAAAAACATGTCTCAATTAGGTTAAATAATGGATGTGTGGTCCTACAATAAATGGAATAGAAAATAAGCTCCACGAAAGCATGAGTCATTCGATATGAGGGATGTGCAACAAAGGTGGAGTTGTATGTTGGACAAGTGCTGAAGAAGAAGTGGCACACATGCTAAGTTAAAGTTAGTGATGTAAAATAATGTCACAAATGATCATCATCTATCACTTTCATATTGTATGATATGTACTTGCATTTTCAAGGGTTGATATGACGAAGGCATTTCATTCTGCTATCCAAACATTGTGTCATCTTTGTTTACCCCATTTGAGTCGTAGTTTTATTTTTCTTTCATACACCTCTTTTGGAATCAAGATAGAGTCAGCAAAGCTCAAAAGAAAATTGTCGAGCAAAAAGAATAGAGTCAGAAAAGTTTCAAAAAAAAAAAAAGAAAGAGAAAATTATGTAAAAAAAAAGGAGAGTATCAAGAAAAATAAAGTCAGAAAAGTCCTGAAGAGAAAAAGAGTCAACAAAAGAAAAAAAAGAGAAGAGAAGAAGTCAGAATCAAGCAAAACAAGCTGCCACAACTACACGTGACCTGATTCTCCTCTTTCAGGGGTGAGATACGTAGGCTGCCCTACTCCGGGCTCGGTCCAACCAAATAAACAATTTAGAATTGCCCAGTCAAAAGAAACTGGGGCATGAGTTAATCCTCATTCTTTGAGTCTATTCCTAAAGTTGTAAGTCCTAACCTAATTCAAGTGTCGTTTAGGCCTCATGTCGTCCTTTCTTTCTAACCTTATCCAAAAGCCAAGTTACAACCAAAGAAAGACCTTCAGATCAATCTTTGAGGATGTTAAGGCTAAGCATGCAAGGGATATGATGATACATTTGGGAACTACTTGTTTTCCTCAGCATAAGAAATCAGGAGAGAAATAAAAATGAGAGTCTTATTGGTGAAAACCCTCACGGGCACTGTAAGACGATGGTAAGTTGAGAGAGATAAAAATAAGAGAGTCTTATCGGTGAAAACTCTCACGGGCACCGTAAGACGACTGTGAGATAAGGGAAACGAAGATAAGAGAGTCTCATTAATGGAAAACCCTTACAGACACCATAAGGCAATGGTGAGCTGGGGAAAAGAAAATGAGAGAAGCGTGTTGGCAAAAACCCTTCAAGGCGCCACTAGCCAAATGGGGTCTTAAATGCAATTGAAGCAACTCAGTTTCAAGGCCATTAACTTAACAATAATGGGTAAAAAGTTTGGATGAAAAGATCAAGCTTCTTAATCCAAAATGCATGGTATAATCATTAGTGTAGATTGTCATTTTTAGATGAATTTTTCGTTTCTTTATTTCAAATGGGGACATTCATTGTCTTTTCTTTCTTTTTTTTTTTTAATTTTTATTTTATCTTTCTTGAGTCAGTTATCCAGAAAAAAATTATCATTCTTTTTTTGTTTCTTGTTTTTGAGTCAAGTCCATGTCAAAACAAGTGAGAAAAGATTTCAAAACTGGCTACTAGCTTCTTTAATTGCACAAAGCAAGATAAAATCTAGCACATGAAAGAGACATGATTGTGGGCCAAAAAAGGGCATGCAGAAAGTTTTGTCAACAGATAAGTCTGGGAACCCACAAAAATACCATAGTTCAAAGGGTTTAACTGAGAAACATGGCAAAGCAGAGATACTGTATTTGTGGTAGAGTCACTCTTCCTAATATGAGTTTGGATCACTGATGCAACAAGTCAATGACATATGTTAGTGGTTGGAAGCAAGGTTAAATGTGACTAGGGCAAGAGCGCGAAATTTAAAGACGCTAGCCCGCCACCATGTTTTTTTTAACTCACAAGTTTTCTTTTATGAAACATGAAACATATTACCTTCAAATCAAGGACTTCAGAACATAAATATTAAGGGCTGCAATGCCTCACCCCTACAAATGCAGGAAATAATGTTGTTTCACAGGTTTAATAATTAAGTCATGGTAAAAAATCATCATCCTATATCCCTTGGAGACACACTTTCTTGTCCAGGCATTTCAGTTTTCATTGGCTAGGTGATACACTTCTTAAATTGAACCTTCACTCCTAGAAGATGTACCTTTTAGTTGAGTCAGTCCCCTTGACCCTTAGAAGACGTACCTTTTAGTCGAGTCATTTTCTTTGATTCCTATAAGACGTACCTTTTAGTCGAGTCATTCCCTTTGGTTCCCATAAGATGTACCTTTTAGTCGAGTCATCCCCTTTGATTCCTATAAGACGTACCTTTTAGTCGAGTTATTCCCTTTGATTCCTATAAGACATACCTTTAGTCGAGTTATTCCCCTTGACCCCTAGAAGTCGTACCTTTTAGTCAAGTCATTTCCTTTGATTCCTATACGACGTACCTTTTAGTCGACTCATCCCCTTTGATTCCTGTAAGACGTACCTTTTAGTCGAGTCAATCCCCTTGACCCCTAGAAGATGTACCTTTTAGTCGAGTCATTCCCTTTGATTCCTATAATTCATACCTTTTAGTCGAGTCATTCCCTTTGATTCCTATAAGACGTACCTTTTAGTCGAGCCATCCCTTTTGATTCCTATAAGATGTATTGTTTAGTCGATTCATTCCCTTTGATTCCTCTAAGGCATACCTTTTAGTCGAGTTATTCCCCTTGACCCCTAGAAGCCGTACCTTTTAGTCGAGTCATTCCCTTTGATTCCTAGAAGTCGTACCTTTTAATCGAGTCATTCCCTTTAATTCATATAATGATGTGACTTTCCTAAAAGTCCTTTGATGAGAAACTGGGGCAAATTTAAATCTTGTGTTTGGAACTTCTCTTTCCTGGCAAATGAAATCTCTTTATGATAATCTTTGTTTGGGATAATTTTCTTTTTAGTTTTGATGTGATTTCAGGAGCCCGCCTGAAGAACAGGGCGAATAAATGAAAAGTCAAGCAATATGGTGAAAAAGTTGAAAGTCAAGCCACAAGGTGAAAAAGTTGAGAGTCAAGCAACAAGGTGAAGGAATTAAAAGTCAACAAATAAAAAAATAGCAAGTCAGGAACCCGCCGGAAAAATAGGGTGAACAAATTGTAAACCAAGCAACAAGTGATGAAATTTCAAGTCGGGAGTTCGGCCGAAAAATAGAGTGATGAAATTACAAGTCAGGAGTCTGCCTGAAAAAAAGGATGAAGAAATTGCAAGTCATGAGTTCGCCTGAAGAATAGGGTGATAAAGTAGCAAGTCAACAATCAAGGAAATACGCATAGATAGAGTTTTTGTAATTTCATTGATGTTTTTAACTTGTAATTTTCATTTTTGATGTAATGACATAGCTGCGGACCGAAACCTCGATGGAACCTTACTCGACTCTCCAACTCGGTATTGTCCTTCTCTTTGAAATCCTTTGAAATACACATGACTTGATTCCCTCGTAACTTGGGTAGGTAGGATGTCCTAAGTCAAGACCCGATTGCTTTTTTTCCTTCTGTTTCTCTGAATAATGGTCGGGATAAAATTGTCTCGTTGTCTACTTATTTTTCTGAAAACACTTCGTGTTTATAGTCAAAGGGGGCATGGTGTAGACACCTAATTTTGTCCCTCTCCGATATCACTTTTATTCATTTTTACCTTATCCTATCGTGTACCCTTAACCATGTAATTATCCCTTCATAAAATGACAAAAAATAACAAACTCATAACAAATTTTATCTTGTTTTAATTCTATCCTAACAAACTTTATTCTAACAACCTAGCCGTACCCCACATCCCATACCCCCTCACCCCTACACCCTACGTCACCACCCCTCACATTCCTTTTGATTTTCTTTGAACCAAATCACAAAAGAAAAAGAGGGAAAATAGGGGGCCCTCACGGGAATTCACTGGAAAATCAATACATACATACACAAGGAAATCTTCCAAATTGGGTCCATTCTGCCACTTTAAAAAACAAACAAAAAGGAGATGACCATCTTCCTCACCCTTCACATACCCATTTTTTTTACCATAATTCCACGTACTTCCACACGGGACCTTCACTAAAAAATACAAGCATCGAGATCTCATCGGAAAACACCCATCATCACTCTCACACTCACCGCTGCACACACACATTCACATAGCAATGTTTATTCATCCACCCACCATGGATTAGAGAGAATCAAGAGAGGGAGAGCGATTCTCAAGTCTTTCCAGCGATATTCTCGCCGAAATCAGCATCGGCTGTTCGAGTTAAACCGCCCCATACCGAAATCCCAACATATCTCGCTATTTCTTTTTTATTTTCAGTGCTGGGTTGAATCAATTTTGCGACAGTTTCAGCACCGGTTTGGTTGTTCAGTTGTGATTGTCTATTTTTTTGGCTCATCGGTCTTCGTACGACTTCGGGGATTGGTTTTCTATTTATCTCGATTGGTTCATTGTGGTCAGTTTTGGGTTTCAATTTTGGTGATACTGAGTTGGAGTAGGTTTGTTGATTGATGTTCTACTCGGAATATTCGAACGCGGTCTTTGTCTTTTCACTCTATTAATATTTGAGTTTGAAAGCTACGAATCGAGTTCCAATTCTATCCCCTCTCTTTTTATTTCATTGTTTACTATGCTTGGTGTGTTGGATTGAATATCGTGTGTTGGTTTGATCCTCATTGGTGATGAACGCGAGTTTGTATTGATCCGTGGTTGGTTTTTTTGATCATGATCTTATGATGAAATGATATCTTGTTTGAGAATTAAAATTGATTGTTTGCGGGATGGGAATTGAAAAATTGATAAAAAGGGTGAATTTAGATTTTCTTTTGGTTTATTGTTGTCTCGTTTAAATAAGCTTGAATGTCGTTGGAACGTGATAGAGTTATGACATATTAAAATGGGTAGGCAAACGTAGGTTGGGTAGGCCAAGTTTAGAATTTGCGGTTTTGTTGAATGCTTGAAATTTTGTTGAATGGTTTGGTTTTCTTGCATTGAAAATTTGTATTCATTTCGCCGGGGAATGCCTTGAGGTCTTTTGTACTTCTTTACCGGGGAATGCCCTGACGTATCATGTACACAAAGGAGGTTCGTGATGAAGGCCCGAGACATCGGGTAAGGCATTGGAGCATAGTTTAGGATTAGTCTAGAATAGGATTTATATTTTCGCATTTTTTATTTTTGGACTGTATAATTGGACTGAACATTATTATTTTGTTTCTTTTTGGATTGTTTTGTTTAACTGGTTGTTTTGATGTGTTTTTGTGTGGTTTATACACTCGTAGTATCGAATTAGCCGATATGCTCCACCAAGCGATCGTGGTCGAACCACGGGATCGAGGGGTGCCTAACACCTTCCCCTCGGTCAACAGAATTCCTTAGCCGGAATCTCTGTTCGCAAATCAGTTTTTAAAGAGTCAAATCATTTTGAAAAGAATTTTTCAAAGGTGACTTGGCACACTGAATTATGTCAAGTGGCGACTCTGAGTTTAAATGTAAAAAGTCTTTTTCGAAATAAATTTTCATCCTTTTGTCACTTTAATAATAAAAACCCTTTCGAACTTAAAATCAGTTCTTTTCGAGTTAAAAAAGGGGTGTGACAAATTACATATACATGGCCATATTTAATGAATTTCAATTATGACATATAATATTTACGTTAATAGCTGTTTTCTCATATTTAAAAATTTTAAATATGGATGTTATATTAACAGATCACTGCTTCCTATTTTTTAGGTAACAAATATTATCTTTCAAATAATTTTTTTGTTTAGGAATTTATTTAATTTATTTTCTTCATTTTCCGTTTCTAAAAAATAGGAAATGATGAGTTGTTATTAAATTTTATGGTGCCGCTAATTTATTTCTTTAATTTTCTTATACATGAAAGATTTTACTCTGTGTGAATAAATTATTTCTATATAAACATGCATTGCATATTTATGGTATATACATGGTATAAACTTCATATATAAAATACTTTGTATATTTATATTATAAATATGCTTAGTATGTTTCTTAATACTTTGTATATTTATATATGTGTATATGGTATATACATGGTATAAACTTTATATGTAACATACTTTGTATATTTCTATTATAAATATAATACTTTATATATATTTATGAGTATAAATATAAATTAGCAATAAAATAATGTCTTAAATAAGGAAGAAAATTAAATAAGTGATAAAAACAATGACGAGGGAGAAAAAGATATATATATATATATATATATATTAATTAGGATAGCATTAAATTTGAAATTATAATTATTTTATTCTTTAAACCTGCTATATATGTAATATTGAAAAAGTAATGTTATAAGGAGAGTTTTATGTAAAAATTTAAAAGATTGGAGTTATATGTAACAATAATAAAAGTTGGAATTGGAGTTGAAAAATTGTAAAAATAAAAAAAACCTGTTTTTCGTTTTCAGAAAAAAATTTTGGAATTATTTTTCAAATTTTCATGTCCAAACACCACAATTTCCAACTCCGAAAAAATTTTCCGGAAAAAAGGAAAAAATTTTCATGGCCAAACGGGCCCTTTAATTTCAACTTTTCACATGACATATTTAGGACCACAAGATTAAAGGATATTTTGATACATTTGACATAACTTTAATTTAAGGCCACAAGATTTAAAAGTCTTCTTTATTTTCTTAAACTTTATATCAAGTCAAAGTAGATCATTCTTTTTTAAACGGAGGGAGTAATAAATATAGTCGCGTTTCGCGCAATCATATAAACCATCAATAAATTTATGAAATAAAATCAACAAATTAAAGAAAAATCTCATTTATAAGTTCATCCAAGATGTAAGAGATATTTTGTATTTATGCATTCAAATTGATTATATAAATTAGTTGAATACAATTAAATTGTCAAATTCAACTTTTTGATATTATATTTTGTTTCTCTATTTTTTTTCTCATGTTTTCCTTATACGTTTCTTTTCATTTATAAGTTCATCCAATATGTAAGAGAAATTTTATGTTTATGCATTCAAATTGATGATAAAAATTAGTTGAATACAATTAAATTGTCAAATTTAAATCTTCGATATTATTTTTTTCTCTGCTTTTTTCATGTTTTCTTTATATCTTTCTTTTCTATATTATTTTTATTTCATTTTACTTTAATTCTTCCATGTTTATTTTGCGCAATCCTTAATTACACTCAATATAATTGACAAATGACCTTTTTAGAGAGTTTTATATGAATATACAGTCTTAAAAAATTCAGTAGCCAAAGAATAGTTGCATATTAGCCAAAATTTAAACCTAAATAATTTTTTTTTTTGTCTAAATTAATTAAAAAAGAAGAAGAAGAAGAAAAAAGATGAAACGATTTCAATCTATTAGGTAATGATAGATTCCTACTAATTTGTTGGTGCTTGTATTAATGTGGCTGACCAATTATTACTTCCCTATTTTATAACCTTTTCTTTGATTTTATTTTTACATTGATAAAATACTTGTTTAATTATTTATTATATATTTGGATAATGATGCTTATATTTTTTTTATCAACCGTATATAAGGTAAATCTATAATAGTAGTATATATTGAATATTATATGTATGTAAATTGTATAATTAAAATAATTCTGCGGATATAATATTATAGCAATATATATCAAATATTGTATGTATATATGGTATGTTTTTACTGATACAACAAATATAGTTGCAATATATATTAACTATTTTATAGTAAGAAAAAAATATCAGTAATATAATATTTTAGTTATATTTTATTATTATTTTATGTCAACAGATATATATTAATAATGTACATTATTATTATATACATTGAATATAAACAAAATACATATAATAAAATGTGGAAAAAAAAGTGAAAAAATGTGGTAAAAGATAAATGTCTTTCTTGACATTCTAGACATGCCACATCAGCAGACTACTTAGTCTCTTTTATATATATATAGATTATTTAATATATGATGAATATAAATAGTGTGTATCAATTTTGAGAAAGAAAAGAAAAACTTACTATGAAAATTTACTAAAATTATGGAATAACTATTAATGGTAGGCGATAGAAGTCGGAATAGATAAGAAAAATAATAAGTTTAAATTCAAATTTTATGGGATCTCATTTAGTTATTAGCATAATAATTAAATTTTATACATATGCTAAAATTGAAATTAATTAAGTTATTTATGAAAAGATGTAAAAGTTAAGTCATTTATGTCATTAAATTCTATTAATAGGTTGCACAATCTAGAATTTTCTTCTTCTAATTTTATAAAAAAAAACAACAAAATTTCAAAAGGCAATTTGCTGATTTTTCTATAACATTCTAAGAATTTATTAAGTAATATCTCTTACCATTTAAATAATTTATCATTGTTCTTTACAAATTTTGGAGAAAAAAATATAGAATAAATTAAAATTATATATGAAACAAATTAAATAAATCAATTTCAGCCATATTATATGGAATCTTTTTATTCCTTTGTTCTATAAATTAAAATAAAAAAACTAACAGAGATTTATTTATCAAAAATAGATAACCAACACAAAAGAAAAGAAAAGGAGGAATTTTTGGTCTCTTTGTCCCATTGTTTTGTGTCGCCTTCACTAGAAAAAACATGGTTATTATAGAAGATTAAATATGCCAAACTTTCATCAGGTTTCAACAGTAACAATTAACAATTCAAAGGAATCTAATTGTAATTAAAGGAAATAATTGTCCATTATGAAGAAAAGGTAATAAAAGGAAGTAATAACCCAAAAAGAAAGAATTGTTGAATGAGCAGTTATAAATGGACCGAATCAGAATTCAAGTAGACCTTAATAGGTGAATTAAAGACTAATAAAATCAAGAAAATGTCGTGAATATTATCTTACTTTTGAAATATTAAATTGACTTTTATTTTTCCATACATAATCTACTCCTAAATGGAAACATTCAAAATTAATTTATTCAATATATTAAAAATAATTGTTCAATTTTACCTGTTCAATTTTAGAACTCAAGAGATAATTTATAATTTTGTGTATGAAAAAAATTAAATAAATCAATTTCATCCATATTGTATGAAATATTTTCATTTCTTTTTTTTTCTTGACATTTTTCTTTCCTTTTCTTACTCCTACTTATTTGTTTTTATTTTTCTTTTAATTAAGCTATTTACAAAAAGATGTAAAAGTTAGACCATTTATGTCATTAAATTATATTAATATGTTGCACAATGTAAAAGTGTTTCGATACTTTTTTTCCTTGTAACATTCTAAGAACTTTTTAGGTAATATCTCTTACCATTTAAATAATTTATCATTATTTTTTATAAATTTCGGGGGAAAAATCTTAAAAAATTAGGGCTATATATGGAACAAATTAAATGAATCAATATGGAACAAATTAAATGAATCAATTTCAATCAATATTATGTGGAATATGAAATCTTTTCTTTCCTTTCTTTTTCTTGGTATCTTCTTTTCCTTTTCTTACTCCTCCTTATTTGTTCTCATTTTTCTTTCTCCTTTCACTCAATCATCTATTTTTTTGTTTAAATATTATCACCTCATAATTGTAGGAAGAAACTGTGATGCTCAATTTATTTCTCTAAAATACTTTAGTATTTTCTTCTATAATGAAAAAGATAAAGAAGAAATAAAAAATAAATAATTACATTCATACAAGAGTGAAGAGCTTGTGTTTGAAAGGAAGCCTTGGAATAACAATCAGGTCCCATTGATTTTCTTAGTCATGCTCCATCACAATTCACTAATCTGACGTCACCATAGAAGAAATCTACGATCATTGTCGTAAGCCATGCCATTGTGTAACATTTAGCAGATGTCAGGTAATTTATGTCCATATGATTAGTGTTTTATGTTTTGAAGGATAAATGCAAAGTTTTTCATGTAATATAATGTGTTTTACAAAGCAAATCCACATTGCTACACATGATTTGTGAAAAAAAAAAGAGATGTAGAATGCATGTTATATGTTCGTCTATGTTCCTTATATAGTGCCTGAAAAGTTATGTATCAATATCAAAGAGGGTAATTTAAGGGGTTTCAAAAGGAGGATCTTTGAAGTTCTGTAACGTTAACAATACAATAATTCATAATGAATGTGGAGAATGTAACTGTTCCTTATTGTGTGACCGTTATGTTTTTTCTTTTTAAAGAATAAAAAATACGCACTTTGCCAAATCATCAAGTTAATTGCACATATGCATAAAAAGGGTTAAAAGTTCACTTTTAATGGGTTAAAAGATTCAGATGACAAAAGAGTAAGTAGAAGTGTCTACTTTACAAATCAGGACAAGTACAAGAGTTATATAAAATGAGACAGAGGGATTACATATTGAGGGCGGCATGGACATGAATTAGGATTTGAGATTAATTTGAATTTGAAGTTTTATTTAGACATGTAATTTATATTTCTTAAGTTATCTTTTTTTCATAGTCATGAAAGCCTCACAAGAGGTAAAGCTATCAAATTTTCTCAATTTTTATACAAGCTTACCAAAATTATAGTTCATAAAAATAATTAAAATATTCTAAGACTCCGAATTGATAAATCGCATATCTCCATGATGCTTTAATAAATAAATATTTATAATTATAAACTTTTAAATACACATAGTTTTATAAAGATTCACTAGTCAACAAATAGTAATAACTATTTAACTCTTTATTACCCTCTTGCTAAATAACTAGTACTTTAACGTTTTCATTTTGTTTGAAATAAGTCATTTTTTATGGTTTCAAGAAGGATTGATCGTATTCTTTCAAAATACATCATTAAAGAATCACTTCTCTCTTCAAGACATTTAATTAGAGATAAATTAGTAAAAGTATCATTTATTTTTATTTTTTGTAGGAATGAGTAGTTTCTTAAGAGGTGTCACTAAACTTAAAACACAACTTATTTAGAAACGGAGGAAGTAATTCATTCGCATGGTACAAACGATCTCTTCACGCCAAACATGCATCTTTCTTTTGCAAAATTAAAAATGATGAACCCTTTTTATAAAATATAAATTTATAGGTTAATTTTACTATTAAACAAATTAAAAATTCAATTTTTTTTTAAAAATTGAGATATGAAGTCTTATATCCCACAAAATGGGAAAAGAAAATAGAGTACAAAATTAAAGAAAATGATAGAATCAAAATGCAGAAAGTAAAAGGATAGAAGGATAGCTAGGTATATAGACATAAGATGATAAGAAAAAAGGATAACCAAGGATATATTAAATCCTACAACCTTCCTTAAGATTACGACAAACACCTAAACTATTACGATGACCAAAAGGGTAACAAATATCAGATCAACCAACGTTTCTAACAAGGAATCAACAATGGTTTTTTCAATCTCCCAAATACTCTCTCAAGAGTTTTCATGTTTAATCATCATATAAAAACTAGAGAGAAGTATACATTACCCCCTGAACTTGTCGAGTTTTATTCATGGTATACGTAAACTTTGACTTGTCCTATGTATGATCACGAAGAATCTGTAACACCTGTTGTAAGTGACTGGTATGTTCCTCTTTTGATCTCAAATAAAAAAAATATCATCTATATAAAGTATCACGAACACATCTAAGAATGACTTGAACACCTTATTCATCAAATCCATAAAAGCTGTGAGTGGATTAGTTAGCCCAAAGGACATGACTATAAACTCATAATGATCGTACCATATTTCAAAGGATGTATTAGGTATGTCCTTCTCTTTGACCCTCTCTTGGTGGTAACCTACCCTTAAATCAATCTTTTAAAAACACTTGGCACCTTGAGATTGGTCAAATAAGTCATCAATTCTCGGAAGGGGATATTTGTTCTTAATAGTTACCTTATTCAGTTGTCGGTTGTCAATGTACATTCTTAATGAGCCATCTTTCTTATGCACAAATAATACTAGTGCGCCCCAGGTGACATACTAGGCCTTATAAATCCTTTTTATAGCAAGTCTTTCAATTTCTTTTTCAAATTGTATAATTCTGTCGAGGCTATTCTATACGGAGGAATTGAGATTGGTTGAGTACCTGAAATCACATCAATACCAAACTTCACTTCTTGTTCTGGAGGCAAAACTGGAAGATCTTTTGAAAATACATTGGGAAATTTATTTACCACTGGAATAGTTTGAAGACAAGCTGGCTCCACATTCATATACTTTACTCTAACTAGATGGTATATGTAACCCATGGAATCATCCTTTTTGCCTCAAAATAAGAAATAAATGTACCTCTTGGTGCACTAATATTACCCTTCCATTAAAGGACTGCCTCTCTTGGAAAATGAAAATACACCCACTTACTTTGGCAATTTACTGTGGCATAACAAGAAACTAACCAATCCATACCAATTATATTATCAAAATCTACAATTTCTAACTCCACCAGGTCAGCTGTTGTATTTCGACCAAAAATAGTTATTATACAATTTCGATGCACTCTCCTGGCTATAATAGATTCACCAACCGACGTAGATACTTCAAATGGCTTAACTAGTAATTCTGGTGTTCTTTTGAACTTTTCAGCAACCAAAGAAGTGACATACGATAATTTATAAACGGGATCAATTAATGCATATACATTATGTGAAAATATGGACAATGTACCTGTAACCACATCTGAAGATGCCTCTAAATTTTGTTGTTCCATTAAAGCTTAAGTACAATTCTGAACTCCACTAGAGCTAGTTACTCTTTTAGCACCTCTACCATGACCCATAGGCTGTACACCCCTACCTAAATAAGGCACAAATGATGATGATGAAACGGCTGAACCAGTAGGTTGTACCATACCACCTATGCCCCTTTGTAGGTATTCTCTCATCATATGCCCCGATGAACCACACCAAAAGAAAGCATTTGTCCCAAACCAATATGCACCTAAATGAAACTTTCCAAATTATTTACATGGCTGCCGAAGAGGTCTTAATTGAATCAAACTCCCTTGCTCTTGATACCTCATTGTTCATGAACTATGACTCTCACTTCTTTACCCAAACTTGTTGCCTTTAGACCCTTAAAACTATGGTAAAACACTAGCTGCAGAATAAGAAGATAATGGCCTAGGCGGTCTGTTAAAAAACTGAGGCCTAAATTCTCTTTGGGATGCCATAAATTGCCCCGTAGATCTGGACCTCTTGGAATATCCGCTTTCCAATTCTTGTGTTCTTCTTCTTTGCCTCTAATCCTCCATTTTTTGTGCAAAATCTTGTATCCTTGCTATGTCCATGTCTTTTTTCAAAGCAGCAATAGTATAATATCTAACCAGATATAGATCCAATCTATCCATATATCAATGAACTCTATCATCCATAATAGCTACTACATTAGGAGCATACCTAGCCAAAGAGTTAAACTAAAGGCTATACTCCCTCACACTTATATTTCCTTGGTGAAGATTTAGGAACTAATCTTCATGAGCCTCTCGAATCTCAAATGGAGGGTAATGCTCAAGAAATGCCACTTTGAACTCTTTCCAAGTAGCTGAAAGTGAATTGATACCCCTAGATCATTTCCAGTATTCATACAAAAATATAGCCTTCCCTTTGAATCTATATGCTGCTAGCTCAACTATTTTTTTACCCGATAAATGCATGATATCTAGAGCCCTTTGGATTTGATCAATAAAGTTTTGTGGGTCTTCATTTAGATCTGATCCAGTGAATGTGGGGGGTTCCAACTTAAGAAAATCCTGCATTCATAGGCTAGCTACCCTATCTGCACCACTAGAACTTGTGGTTGGAATTGGTTTCCCTTGAGCTTGTCTAACAACTATACGAACCAACAATTGTACCGCATTTCTTAGATCTTGGTCAGTAGCATTAATAGATGATTTTGAGGATGCAGTTCTTCTTCTTCTTAGCTTTTTTAGAGATGAGGAGTAGAAGAAGTTTGTGATACAAAATTAGCTCGTGTCTCACTTTGATTAGCTTGTCTAGGTGGGGACTTGTTGGTCCCTTCTCCGTTAGCCATGTCTACTCGCTTACCTATATTCTTACTCCTTCTTGTAACCAACATTTTTACTATGATAAGAGAAAGAAAATAGATTCAATGGTTAAATAGGGTTTCACCTACAACATGGGTTCTATTGCATGATCTAAGATGTGAAGAAAAAAAACAACCCCTAAATGCCCATAGCCTCTTATTTATAGATATAGTGCACAACACACCTATAAGCAAGACTCAACGTAGACACGGCTTTGTAGACTCCCTAGAACGACCCTCTTTGATTTCACTTTTGACACGCCACAAATCCTATTGGGGCGGACAGGCACCCGTAGCCGTGAAGGCCCGAGAGAACAAATCCACGACCTTGTACTTTTTATGCATGTAATTGTAATAACCAAAAGTTCTGACAATTATGATATAATGCATCGATGAGAATAACTATGTAGGTAAGCATAAAGTTACATATACAAGACTTGGCCATTGGGGCCACAACATCTAAAAGATAAAATACTACCATGTTTAACCTTACATTAGTCTACAAAGCCTCTAAGAGGTACATAGACTTAGTTAGGGCCGGGAAAAACCTCCGCCCTACTCTCGATTACTACACAGTACTAAACTATATAAAATAAACTTGGAAAGCCTCAAATCAACCTGGAGCTCACCAATAGTCACTGGACAGCTTGTGCTCCTACTAGCGAGGTGTATCAACTGAAGTACGTGTGCCTGCAGTATGAAATACAGGTTCCCCATAAGGGGCGTCAGTACAAAAGTATGTACTGAGTATGTAAGGCTAAAAGTAACCACACATGATATAAGAACTCAACGAAAATTAGATATAAGTGTACAAATAGTGCTAGTAGACCACCTTTATATATATTCTTATAGGGTTAGGTACATTATATTTATTTCATCATTTTACCTTTTTTACTTCATAATCTTTGTAAGCCATATGATACAAATGACCAGTTGATCAGTGGTGAATTGACAAATTGGGATCGGCCCATGCTAGGCTTATACCCCTGAGTTACCACCCATAAATAAACATTAGGATTGGTCCATTCTATGCTTACGCCCCTGAGCTACCACCCACTTGTAAAGTATCAAGATTGGCCCATGCCAGGCTTATGCCTTTGAGTTGCCACTCGTTTATTATAGATTTACGTTACTTAGTTTATTTAGCTTTTGAGATTGTTACTTTGGTGGTCATAACATTATGGCACCTTGAAACAATAATATACCAATAATAGATTTGGAAATGGGCACTTAATGCAATAACAATGAGGTAGGGAGCTGTTGGAATGAAAATGAAATGAATAGGAGCTGAAAATAAAACATGGGCCTTATTTGAGTAAATGGAGAACTCCTGAAGTTTTCTAGTGAAAATAGACGTGCAGGCTTAATAATAAGCATGTATTGAGGTGTTTTAACATGTTACAGAGTGGGAATAAGATCTTTGTCTACATGGGATACAATACGCTTCTATTATGTATCACTTATTATAGGATAACCTTGGAAGCTTACTTAATGGAACAAATGTCCGATTTCATGCCAAAGAGTTCAAAATAGAGTATGCCTTACATACTTGGTCGTACAACTCCGATACTAACCAAAATTGATTTCCTACTTTTTGGATTACTTATCTAATGTAAAATATATGGTAAACTAATATTAGTGACCAACTTATATATTTGGGATATTTAACTTTACCAAAATAGTGGAAGGGGAGTAAGCCCTAAACTTATTAAATAAGGGTATTATTTTAACCCTTTTATTCTCCAGTATCCAGTTTCCAGATGGCTTTATTTGAGGCACACTATTGGAGAAGATGTAGATCTCCTATTGGTTAGTTTAAGGTAGGTGAGACTATATTGATAGGGCCTGATTCGGTAGTTGATGTGATAGAGAAAGTTCAGCTAAGGTTGGTGATCTCGGTATTTGATTCGATAGAGAAAGTTTAGCTAATTAGGGAGAGGTTTAAGATAGCCCAAAGCCGATAGAAATCCTATGTAGATGTAAGTTTGAGAGATCTAGAGTTTGAGGTTGGTGATCTAGTTTATTTGCAAATCTCACCCATAAAGGGAGTAATAAGATCTGGAAAGAAAGGGAAGCTTAGTACTTGATATGTTGGTCTTTTACAAAATCTTGAGTCATTTTAGAAAGGTAGTGTATGAGCTTAAGTTGCCTGCAGATTTGGCATCAGTGTATCTAGTGTTTCATGTCTCCTTGTTAAAGAAGTGTATTGGTAACCCAGCTATTGTAGTTCTTTTAGAAAGTACAGATGTTTAGGATAGCCTTTCTTATGAAGCAATTCAAGCTGAGATCTTTGATCGTCAGATTCCTAGACTAAGGACAAAGAAGTTCCCTTGGTCAAAGTTCTTTGGTGGAATTAGTCCATTGAGGGAGTCACTTGGGAAGAAGAAGCAGATATGCCAACCAAGTACCCTCATCTCCTCTCTGCATGTTCAGACTCAACTTAAGGTAACAATTTTTCCTTAGATTATCTCTTTTCCATTCTCAGTTTCAACTTTATATAGTCACCTTCATGTCATTTCATGCATTCACGATTCAGTTCAGCCATGCAATCATGTCCTCAGCTATGCAAGTTAAGTACATAATCTCAAATCCTCGGTATCTAAGCTTAATCATCTCATTCGAGGATGAATGTTCCTAAGGGGAAGATATTGTAATACCCCATATTAAACTTAGCTTAGTTAATCTCCTAGTGCTTACATACGAGGTTTAAAGTTAGAAAATTTAAATAAGTGTTGAGGACTTAGTCTTATTTTTGACCTCTTAACTTTGAGGAGTTTTAAGTTGACCTTTCTGACTCCGAGATAATGGATTTTGAGATAATTCATGATCAAAGGTGTAAGGACCATGTCTCAGGGAAGTTTTGTAATTTTTGGATGAGGTTTGGGCTGTGTTTGGATTTCGATTCCACTAGCTTAACGCAATTGCATCACGTCGCACCGTGTAAAGTGATGGACTCATCATCACATCACGCTAGGCCTCCAATTGGTATTTTAGTTACAAAATTAACCTCGTGAGGGGCATTTAGGTCTTTTCCCATCACCCCAAGTCGTAAAACCACAAGATTAAACATCGTTTAAGGCATTATTTGACCATTATCCTTCAATATTCTCCCAAAGAAAACCCTAATCTCCTCCCAAGAAATTCTAAACTTCATAACTTTCTCTTAAAGATAAACAAAAATTTTAGATTCCTAATCCAAGAAGTTCAATAAAGCTTTCAAGATCATCTCCAAGGCTTTGAAGGGCAATTTTTCTACAACAAGTCAAGCCTATCAAGGTATGTGGGGTTATGAACAATGGTATTTTTTCACCCTTTTTGCCCAAATTACAGGATTTTAAGATTTAATTTGCTTATTTTGAATTAGGGTTCATACCCATGTTTTTATATTATTGAAGCACGTGATTAACATGAGATTTAAAGCTTTGCGTTTATCACAAATTGCTTATGTTTATGTCTTAACTTATAAGATTTATATTATGAATGAGAGTTCACTATCTTGATTTGATATTGTTGAAGTATTTCAAGATTGTTATTGAGAAATGAAGTGTTGTTATGAATCACCATGATTTTAAGCATGAATTTCAAGCCCTACGTTTAAATGTTGAGATTTCAAGATAATTATATTCTTTAATTCTTCTTTGATAAGTTTAAACCAAGATTTTAAGAAAGACGTGATCTTTTGATCCTAAGCTAAGATATGGAATCCACATTTGTTCATCTTGGGCTTGAATTAAAGCCAAGAGAAGCAAAACTAATTTTTATTCTATAAACTCTTATGCTATTTTAAGGTGGATTTCCTAAAGTATGATCATATAAGTAATAAGGGAGTAGTATTTAGAACCAAGTTGGGTATGAGTCCAAGGTCGCCTTCCCTAGAACTACGAGCCAACGTAGGTTAAGCTTATTCCCAATATGGATGAAGTTAAAGATAATGATCACTTAAGTTAAGGTTCTATTCTGATAGTAAGGGTAGAACGTCACTCCTTAATATGGGTAAGACGTTGGATTCAATGATATCTCACATGGTTTATGTCGGTTATAATAACCTCCCAAAAGAAAGAGTAAAAAAATAAAACTTTTAAAATTAAGTGTCATGGGTCACAAAGTTTATCATTTTGCTTTATTTCTCATGAGTATTATTTCACAGTTTTGGTTTTATTCAAGCCCAAGGTGAGTCATTTACACTTAACATGCATTATTTGAAAGTCCATATGCACATTGAGTTATTGTTTTACTTATGCATTCACCCCCACATGCTCAGTACATTCCAGAAGTACTGATCCATATGTATGTCTATGTGCTACATTATATCATAATGTAGGTTCTGGTGCTCAGTTCCAGTAGCATGATTGACTACGAGCATCTTCACCTACATCCTGATGCTTGGTGACTAGTCATTGTTCGAGGACCCATTTTATCAGACTTTTATATTGATGAAGTATTTTAGTCATTTGATTTCAGTTTGAGTTGGGTCAGTTGGGACTTGTCCCATTATCTCTCTAGTTATAAGTAGAGACTTGTCCGACTGATTTTTGTTTTAGATTTAAGTGTTTTTTTTCAATATTTCCAAGTTTAAGTCTTTTAGTTAAGATATTAATTCAATTTTAGTTAAGATTTTGTATGTCATGTTTACTTTTGTTATGAGTTTCAAATTTTTTAGAAGGCTTAAAGGGTTAGCTTAGGACTACTTGTAGTCTTGAGCACCGTGTGATGTCTAGAGTGTATTTTTGGGGCATTACAAACTTGGTATCAGAGCCTAATATTTTAAAGAGTCCTATAGAGTCAGACAAGCCGCACTACGCAGATTCTTGATCATGGGTGTAAAACGCACAACATTTATGAATAAGAGGTTAATGAGTTAGGAATAATCATTTATTTCATGATCTATTGTGCTTATAGTTGTCTCTACCTGCTTTTACTCATGATTTAATATGACAGAATATACTTTCTCAATGAGCCAATACACACAAAAATAGTGACCAACCATCCCTACCTACCGATCCTTTAAATGAGAACATGTCTCATGCTAAATTTTGGGGTGATTTTTAGGCGTTGGCCCAAACTATGAATGCCAATGTTCAGGGCAACCAATAGGCAGCAGTTCACTTCAGCAAAATATTAATCTAGCTACTACTAGGATTCATGATTTTATAAGAATGAATCCACCCGAGTTCTTTGGGTTAAAGATTGTGAGGATCCATAACTCTTCATTGATGAGGTGAGAAAGACCACTTAGATTATGCATGTTACTGAGAAGAGGAGTTCAAAATTAGCATCCTATAGGCTGGAGAATATTGCTTATGATTGGGTTGTTTTGTGGAAGAAAGGTAGAGGATAGAATGCCACTCTTATGAGTTGGCAGGTGTTTTAGGATGCATTTTTGGATAGATTCTTTCTAAGTAAGATAAGAGAAGATAAGGTTAAGGAGTTCATGAACTTGAGGCAAGGATCGATGACACTGAAGGAGTACTACCTTAAGTTCACTCAGTTGTCAAAATATGCTCCTAAGTTTGTAGCTAACCATAGATCTAGTATGAGTAATTTGTTACTGGAGAGTCTGATTTAGTAGTCAAGGAGTGAAGAACTAACATGCTTATTAGGGATATGGATATTGCTATGTTGATGATTCATGCTTAGTAGATTGAGGTAGAAAAGATGAAGGAAAGAAAGAAGAAGAATAAGAGGGCTAGAATTAGACAATTTGAGTATGGTCAACAAAGTCTGGAGGGGGAAATCATTTGCAGTTTTAGGGTCATTCATCTCTGCCAGCGCCATCTTCAGTTAGTGCCCCTTCACCCAGAACCAAGCAAGAGCAGTGGGGCAGGACTTCTTTTTCTAGGTCTTAGAATAGTGTGGGTGGAAGGGCCAGTTATCTGACATGTGCAAAGTATGGCAGAAACTATCCAGGTGAGTGTTTGATAGAAAGAAAGGGTTGTTATAGATGTGGGAAGTTGGGTCACGAAATCAAAGAGTGTTCATATACTAAGCAAGGAAGAAGGGATGTTCATCCCCAAACTCAAGATACTAGCACACCAGCTCCACTACGTCGCCCAGTTCTTCCTCAGGGTGCATCATCCAATACCGGTGACAGTTAGCGCTAGAATTAGTTCTATGCCTTACTATCTCGATAGGAGTAGGAGAGTTCACCAGATGTTGTTACTGGTTTACTTTGTGTCTTTCATCTTGATATATATACGTTCTTAGACCCAGGGTCAACTTTATCTTATGTGACTCCATTAGTTATGGTGAATTTTGGGATAGGTCCTAAAAAACTCTTTATTCCGTTCTTAGTTTCCACCCCAGTAGGTGAATCAGTTGTTTCTAGGTGAGTCTATAAGAAGTTTTCTATCATTGTCCTACATAAGATCATAATAGCAAACCTAGTAGAGTTAGAAATTTTAGATTTCGATGTTATTCTAGGCATGGATTGGCTTCATTTATGCTATGCATCAATAGATTGTCGCACCCGTGTGGTGAAGTTTTATTTTCCTGATGAGGTAGTTTTTTAGTAGGAAGGTAGGTCTGAATCTCCCGAGAGTCATTTCATATCTTATCTTTAGGCTAGAAAGTTAATATCAAAAGGGTGTATTTATCATTTAGTTTGAGTCAAAGATATTAAGTTTGAAGCTCTAACAGTTCAGTCAGTCCGTGTAGTTAATGAGTTTTCCGAGGTTTTTCTTGAAGATTTGCCTAGGGTACCTCCCAATAGAGAAATAGAATTTGGTATTGATCTTCTCCCTGATACTCAGCCCATCTCCATTTCTTCATATTGCATAGCTTCGGCTAAGCTTAAAGAGTTAAAAGAGAAGCTTAAAGACCTCTTAGATAAAATTTCATAAAGACTAATGTTTCTCTTTAGGGAACTCCAGTCCTGTTCGTGTATAAAAAAATAGCTCTCTCAAAATGTGTATTGACTACCGCCAATTGAACAAACTCACAATTAAGAACAAATATCCTCTTCCTAGGATTAATGACTTATTTGATCAGCTTTAAGATGCAAGTTATTTCTCTAAGATAGACCTCAAATCCGGCTATCATCAGCTTAGAGTAAGAGAATGTGACATTCCAAAGACAACCTTCAAAACTTAGTATGGTTACTTTAAATTTCTAGTCATGTCCTTTAGACCAACAACAACCTTCATGGACTAGATAACAGAATGTTCAAGCTGTACTTGGACATGTTCATCATAGTCTTTATCGATGATATTCTTGTCTAATCCCGTAGAGAAAATGATCACGCAGACCATCTTAGAATTGTATTATAGACTCTTAGAGACTATCATTAGTTTGCCAAATTTAGTAAGTGTGAGTTTTGGCTAAGGTCAGTAGCTTTCCTTGGTCATATAGTTTCCAGTGATGGGATTAGAGTTGGCCCTCAAAAGACTAAAGCAGTGAGGAACTGGCCCAGACCCATCTGTCCATCAGATATCAAGAGTTTCTTGGGTTTTGGCTGGCTATTATTGATGGTTTGTTGAAGGGTTTTTTCTAATTTCATCCCTCATGTATAGATCGACTCAGAAGAAAGTCAAGTTTCAGTGGTCGAATTCCTGTGAGAAGAGTTTTTAGTAGTTGAAGACTCAACTCACTTCAGCCCTAGTTTTGATGCTACTAGATGTTTAGATAGATTCATTGTTTACTGTGATTCTTCCAGAGTTGGTCAGGGTTATGTTTTGATGTAGAGAGGTAAGGTCATAGCCTATACCATTAGACAACATAAAACTCATAAGAAGAATTATCCTACCCATGATCTTGAGTTATCTACTGTTATTTTTACCTTGAAAATTTGGAGACATTATCTTTATGGGGTGCATATTGACGTGTTCATGTATCACAGAAGCTTGCAGTATGTGTTCTCACAGAAAGATTTAAATTACTATCAGAGAAGGTGGTTGGAGTTGTTGAAAGAGTATGACATACATGTTTTGTATCATTCAGGAAGGGCCAATGTAGTGGCAGACTCCCTTAGTAGAATGTCTATGGGCAGTGTTTCTCATCTTGAGAATGCCAAAAAGAAGTTAGTTTAGGAGGTTCATCAGCTTTCTAGATTAGGTGTTCGATTGGTCAATTCAACCGAGGGTAGTGTATGGGTTCAAAATAGTTTGGATTCTTTTTTGGTTTCCTAAGTGAAGGAGAAACAAGATAGGGATTCTAGTTTGGTTAAGTTGAAGGAGTCAGTCAGAGATTAAAAAGTAGAGGTTTTATCCCAAGGGGGAGCTGGTGTTATTGTAATACCAGGGTAGATTGTGTATGCCATGTGTTGATGGTTTGAGGAAACATATTTTAGCAGAAGCGCACGATGCACGTTACTCTATTCACCTAGGAGCCACCAAGATGTATCGTAATTTATGAGAAATCTATTATTGGAGTGGTATGAAGAAGGATATTGCAGAGTTTGTTTCTAAGTGTGCTAATTGTCAACAGGTTAAGGTTGAGTGCCAAAGGCCTAGTGGCACTCTGCAGGCGTTTAGCATTCCCACTTAGAAGTGGGAAGAGGTAAACATGTATTTTGTAACAGAGTTGCCCAGTTCGTATCGTCAGCATGATCTGATTTGGGTTATTGTAGACAGAATGACCAAATCAACCTATTTCTTGCCAGTTCATACTTACTATACAAATAAGAATTATGGCAAGCTCTATATAATAGAGTTGGTTAGGTTGCATGGAGTCTCATTGTCAATTATTTCAGATAGAGGTACTCAGTTTACCTCCTACTTTTTGAAGGCTTTTCAAAAGGGTCTTGGTACCCAAGTTTATCTCGGTACTACTTTTCATCCTCAGACAGATGGCCAGGAAGAGAGGACTATTCAACCCCTAGAGGATATGTTGAGAGCATGTGTTATTGACTTCAAAGGTAGTTGGGATGTTCACATATCATTGATCGAGGTTGCCTATAATAATAGTTACCACGCCAGTATCCATATGGATTCGTTTAAGACGTACTATAGAAGGAGAAATAGATCTTTCATTGGTTTATTTGAGGTAGGTGATACTACATTGATTGGGCCTAATTCAATTTTTGATGTAATAGAGAAAGTTTTGCTAAATAGGGAGAGGGTTAAGACAACCCAAAGCCGACAAAAATCCTATACAGATATAAGAAGGAGAGATCTAGAGTTTGAGGTTGGTGATCTAATTTATTTGAAAATCTCCCCCATGAAGGGAGTAAAGAGATTCATCAAGAAGGGGAAGCTTAGTCCCTGCTATGTTGGTCTTTACAGAATCTTGAGTCATTTTAGGAAGGTAGCGTATGAGATTAAGTTGCCTGCGGATTTGGCATCAGTGCATCTAGTGTTTCATGTCTCCTTGTTAAAAAAGTGTATTGGTGACCCAACTATTGTAGTTCCTTTAGAAAGAACAGATGCTTAGGATAGCCTTTCTTACGAAGCAATCCAAGTTGAAATATTTGATCATCAGATTCGTTGACTAAGAAACAAAGAAGTTCCCTTGGTCAAAGTTCTTTGGTGGAATCAGTCCATTGAGGGAACCACTTAGGAAGTAGAAGAAGATATGCGAACCAAATACCCGCATCTCTTCTCTGCATGTTCAGACTCAGCTTAAGGTAACAAGTTTTCCATAGATTATCTCTTTCCATTCTCAGTTACAGCTTTACATAGTCATCTTAATGCCATTTCTCAGTTCTATATTTATATAGTCATCTTCATGTCATTTCATGCATTCACGAATCAGTTCAGTCACGTAATCATGTCCTCAATTATTGAAGTTAAGTACAAAATCTTAGTTCCTAGGTATCTGAGCTTAATCAATCTCATTCGAGGGTGGATGATCCCAAAGGAAAGATATTGTAATACCCCATATTAAACTTAGCTTAGTTTAGCTCCTGGTGCTTGCATAAGAGGTTTAAAGCATGAAAATTCCTAAAAATTTAACTAAGTGTTGAGGACTTAGTCTTATTTTTGACCTCTTAACTTTGAGGATTTTTAAGTTGACCTTCCAGTCTCCAAGATGATGGTTTTTGAGATAATTCATGATCAAGGGTGTAAGGAGCATGTCTCAGGGAAACTTTGGAATTTTTGGATAAGGTTTGGGCTGTGTTTAGATTTTGATTCTAGTAGCTCAACGCAATTGCATCGCCTCGCACCGTGCATAGTGATAGAGTTATCATCGCATCGCGCTAGGCCTCCGTTTGGTATTCCAATTATGAAATTAACCTCCTGAGGGTAGTTAGGTCTTTTCCCATCACCCCAAGCTATAAAAATACAAGATTAAACATCAGTTAAGGCATTATTTGCCCATTCTCTTTCAATTTTCTCCCCCAAAAAAACCCTAACCTCCTCCCAAGGACTTCAAAACTTCATTACTTTCTCTTCAAGATAAACAAGAATTTAAGATTCCGAATCTAAGAAGTTCAACAAAGCTTTCAAGATCATCTCCAAGGCTTTTAAAGACAAGCTTTTTACTCCAAGTCAAGCCTATCAGGGTATGTGAGGCTATGAACAAGGGTATCCTTTCACCCTTGTGCCCAAATTACATGGTTTTAAGATTCAATTTACTTGTTTTGAATTAGGGTTCATACCTAAGTTTCTATATTCTTGAAGCACATGATTATCATGAGATTTAAAGTATTGAGTATATCAAGAATTGCTTATTTTTATGTTTGAACTTATAAGATTTATATTATGAATGAGATTGCACTATCTTGATTTGATATTGTTGAAGTATTTCAAGATTGTTATTGAGAATGAAGTGTTGTTATGAATCACCATGATTTTTAAGCATGAATTTCAAGTCCTAATTTTAAGTGTTGAGATTTCAAGAGAATTATATTCTTAAGTTCTTCTTGGAGGAGTTTAAACCATGATTTTAAGAAAGAAGTGATCTTTTGATCCTAAGCTAAGATATGGAATCCACATTTGTTCATCTTGTGTTTGAATTTAAGTAAAGAGAAGCATAACTGGTTTTCATTTTATAAACTCATGCTATTTTAAGGTGAATTTCCTAAAGTATGAGCATATAAGTAATAATGGAGTACTATTTAGCATCGATTTAGGTATGAGTCCAAGGTCGCATGTCCCAAATTTACGAGCCAACGTAGGTTAAGATTATTCCCAATATGGATGAAGTTAAAGATAGTGATCACTTAAGTTAAGGTTCTATTCCAATGGCATGAGTAGAGAAACTCTCCCTAATGAGGGTAATACATTGGACTCCATGATAGCTCACATGGTTTATGTCGGTTATAAGAACCTCCCAAAAGAAAGAGTAAAAAAAATAAAACTTTTAGAACCAAGTGTTATGGCTCACAAATTTTATCATTTTGCTTTATTTCTTATGAGTATTATTTCACAGTTTTGGTTTTATTTAAGCCCAAGGTGAGTCATTTACACTTAGCATGCATTATTTAAAAGTTCATATGTACATTGAGTTATTATTTTACTTATGCATTCACTCCCACATGCTCTGTACATTCCAAAAGTACTGATCCATATATACGTCTTTATGCTACATTATTTCATAATGTAGGTTCTGGTTCTCAGTTCCAGCAACATGATTAATTACGAGCATCTCCACCTATATCTTGACGCTTAGTGAGTCCTCATAGTTCGAGGACCCATTTTATTAGACTTTGATATTGATGAATTATTTTAGTCATTTGATTTTAGTTTGAGTTAAGTCAGCTGGGTGATGAGTTCTCTTATTTTGAGGACTCAAGTTAGTTGCAGTTTAGTATTGTATTTTTATCTTATTCATATGTATTTACTTGGGATAGTTGGAAGCATGTCCCATCTATCTATAGTCTGTATAGTTGAGGCTTCATAGATGGTAAGTCAAAGTCAGTATAATTTTTGTTTCTCTCTGTCAAATCTCAGTATTATAAACTTTACACAATTATGTATTGAAATAGATTATATCATGTTGATTGTTCTTCCACTTAGTTATTTAACATTTATATATATATATATATATATATATATATATATATATATTAAATCAATTAATCGAGTATCATGCCAGTATATGGGTTAGATTGGGATCACTTGTGGTTCTAAGCACCGTGTTACGACTAGGGTAGTCTCGGGTTGTGACAAACTTGGTATCAAAGTGCAAGGTTCAAGTTTCCTAGGGTTTCTATAAGTCCTATCTAGTAAAGTATTACGGAATGGTTTTGAGATGTTTGTACTTTTCTTTGAGAAGGTACAAGGCATTTATGAAATATTTCCCTTCTTTCATATTTCTGATCGTGCTGAATAGATTTTCTCTAAGAAACTTATATAGATTCTTGTATTGCTCTATTCATGCCAAATCTGCCTTATTGTTGAGGTAATAAAAATAATCAATCTTAAATTCCTAGCGATAGAGTTTTCTCAGATAGTCCCTACAAACAGTTATGGGATTGCATGCGGGCTCAAAAGGATCCCATCATTGACTTTAGGTTCCAAAGTTTTAAGTGTTTGTTCTTACTCATGAAAAATTGTGCACTAAGACAAAGTTAGATGTGACCTAATATCCCTTCTTAGAATCCTATGACAACATATAATCTAGAGTTATAAGCATGAACTCAGAAGTTTAGAAAAAGTAAAGTAGGGATAGCGTTTGTCTTGATATAGTAGATTATATATCCATGGGGCTAGTTGTATGAAAGGTGAGCTAGTAGGCTTGAAATAGGATATGCAAGAATTAAATTCAATTGATTCAAAATTAAGTATGATGCTGTGGTTATGATCTAGAGGTGTTCCCAAGGTGATATGAGATTGTGGTATTTCTAAGTTTTCAAATTATGTGTGCTTATATAGTACCCTTGAGTTGTTAAGTGTGAATGAGTCTAGTAATGTAGTAGATGGTGTTCTTACCAGCTAAGTTATGGGCTATAGTTGGTGATGTCAAATAGTTTGGTGTAATGGCAATTCTCATTGTTTAAGGAAAAATATAAGTTTAGAGATGTGATATTAGTAGGCTATGAAGGAAAAGAGGTAGATTATGTGTTTTGTGAGGCAAGTATGTTCTCGAGGGGATACAAGTATGTGATGATGATTGATGAACCTAAATAAAGTTAAGGATATTATATATTAAGGGAGTTTTCAAAATTGACATTAATATAGCTCATTAAAAGTTTGGGAATATCCATGTTAAGTGCTAAAAACTAAGTTTGAATCTTGGAGGATTGAGCTAATAGAAAGAAAAGTTAAAATTCTAGATGAAGTGAATTCAGAGTATGGTGATACTCCTGAAAATTCTAATTTAGTAAGTGTTTAAATAATTATATGATGATTATTGAGGCTATAAAAAGTTAAGAGTTGTCTCTTAGAAGAAAGTACGAGCAGTGGGTTTTACACTTTAAGATATAGTCTTTCAGGGTGAGGTTATTATTTATGTGTATTGTTATTCTTGGACTCTAGAGTAGAGTGGTTTCATTTTAGTTTAAAGTTTATTAAAGGGGTCCACAGACTTAGAATGTGGGATTAAATTTAAGGTGGAGATGATAGAACAAGGAACCAAGTCATGCTCTCAGATTCTAGTAGTGATGCTGGTGTATTGTAGAACATCACTAGGGGAGGAAGATGCCTGATCCATTCTTATCTCAGTGCAAATTTTTGTACTTCAGTCATCATAATATCTACTCATGCCTTATAAGTCAGTTCCATGATCATGGCTCATATCCATGCACTTTATATAGAATCTTGTGTGTCCCAGTCCCCAGTATTGGGAGCTCTAGTTCAAACAAAAGTACAAATGATATTCCATGAGTTCATGAGCTCCAAAATCAATTCATGCAGCCCATGACTCATGTACTCATGTTTTACAGTATGCTCATTTCTCCAAACTCATGGTACACCCTTGATGGCCAGTGAAAATTTGCATTATGTCATGTATGTTGTTGATACTCTATTCCTCAGGCCTCAGTTAAGTATCAAAGTTATACATTGTATTCTTTCTTAATTCTGTATTACATGTTCTAGCGTTTTAGTGACCTCTCCCTATGTAATAATAGTGGTGATGAAAATAGATAATCAATTATTCAGATGGGAGAGAGTAAATATTCCTTATTAGGAAAAGATTATTGTATGCTTATTTTATCTAAGGATATTAGTGTGAAGGAAGATTGAGGTAAACATTTTGGTATATTTCATAGTTAGTTGAGAATTCTATGAGTGCCTTCTTGGGGATAGCTTAAGAAAGTTGTTATTGATAGAGGTATTATAGGATATGGAAAAATTTCTCGGTGGGTTGGTTGTCTAGAAGTTCATATGTGGTTATAATGATAGGCTTGAATGTCATATTGGTATAGAAGTGGATAAATGTATTGTGCCTTAGTGAATTCCTAGTCAGAGGTTAAAGTTAGTTGTTGAAGTAGCCGGTAAGGAGTATTATTCTTGAGATGAGAGCTATTAAAAAACATAGGATATTGAATCTGTGGTTTAGACTAGTCTTGAGGTGTTATGAGTAGTACCTTGTGACTTTGAATAGGCTTGAAAATGGTAAGAGAATTTAGTTCAACTTAGACTTTAGTAGATGGAGTTATCAATCCCCATGTGAAGATTATAAGTGGCGTCTAATGAAGGGTGGTATTTAAGATGAAAAACATAACTAAGGGAGTATTTGAGAAGTAGGGCTACGTTCTAAAGTTAGAAGTTGCCTTGTCCAAGGCATAGTAATTCTATCCTAGCTTATGTTTTATAGTCCTATATTACATGTTATAGAGTTGAATCCATGGTGCAATTTCTTATTCAAATATCTTACTCAGATCATGCCAAAAATTCATTACACGCTAATGTTATTAGAACTTATTAGAAAGAGTGTTGAAGAAATACTTCAGTTGAGTATAATCTTTCAGTATGAGTCAGTTCGTATAACCAACAATTTAGTTTGTTGATCAGACAAATAAGCTCCTATAGTTTTTTATCTTTCCATCTAGTTTTATTATCCAAAGTTTCATGAGTCTAGCTATTCCATGAGGTAATTTATTCACATCCATACAAATTATGAATTCAGTCCATGCATTATGTCTCTGATTTAGATATTTAGTCATGATTTGGTTCATAACTGTCTAGTTCATGATCTCAGTTTTCCTAGTATTCCATCTCAAACATTGTAATACCCCTCGTATGACCTTAGTCCTGGTGTTTCATGATTCGTTCTTACATAATATGCTTGGTCATACCATGACCCCCTTTTCTTTTGATTTATATATGTGATTTTTAGAGGGAGAATACCTAATATGAGGGTATATATGTTATTCCATACTTCTAAAGCTTCAATAAGTTCCTACCCATCATTTGAGGATGAATGATTTCAAGGGGGACATAATGTAACACCCCACATTTTCAGGCTAGAATTCGGACCGTCGTTCATATGTGTATTAACTCAAAACCAATGATTTCTATGAATATAAATGTCATGATCATTAGACTAGTGGGAAGAGTGCTTATGAGGTGAAAAATGTTCATAGGAAACACTTAGAGCAAACTTGAGTTAAGAGTTTTTGATTCGACCAAATTTTAGTATTCAATCCTATAATGGCAAACTTTGAACGTGTGTAAATTCTGGAATATATGTAATTTGGAGATTAAGACCCACCAAATTATACATAATTGAGTCTTCTTTTCAACATATTTGATTTTTCCTTAATCCGATACCAGAACAAACAGTTATGAGCATTTTTGTGAGGATCTAGTAAGGGTCTGCGATTTTAGTATGGGACGAACCTTATGCTCCGCGATAAGCATAGTGGCATGGACCATATGCTCAGCGATAAGCAGTGTGGCACGGACCTTGTTCAGAAATTCTAAAACTCACGTTCCTCTTCAGTTTTTAGAGGGTAAATGAGTCATTTACACCCTAAAACGTCCTAAACTATCCTATGAATGATATAAACGTGATTTTATCATCCCATAACCCTAAATACATCAAATACACGATCCTTTTTTCCTCCCAACTCCTTAATAACACCAAAGAAGGGTTCTTCTTCAAGCATTCAACTTTGAAGGATCCAAATTCGTGCTTCCATTTGAGAAGTCAAGAAGTTCAGGTATTTGGGTATTCATTGAAGAACTCCTTTTATCCTCATGCCCAAAAATGATGATTTCCATTCATGAATTTTATGAATTTCATAAACTAGGTTTCCATGAAAAGTATAAATTTTATGATTCCTCCATGAAGTTCTTGAATTCAACCATGAACAAGTGTTTCCTCATAATTTCAAGTTTCCTTCCTTTCCCTAATCATGAAAACATGTTTTATTGATAAAATTGTTGGGTTTTTAAGTTTATGTCATGAAGTTTCCTTACACGTCATTTCTTTAAAATTATCGTATTTAAGTATTTTTTCAGTGCTGGCGGGTTATGAACACCCGTTACCTAGATAGTCATGCATGTTTTAAATTTTCAAGTTGCAAGTCATTCAGACCATGTTTGTATCATTATATTCATATTATCATATTCATGTTGAGCATTTATCAGTTCTTTAGTTTTTGGGCTTTATTTATTAAATTCCCTTATTTTGATCAGCTTACATGGCTTTAAACAATTTAGATTATATATGCACTATTATTTTCAAAATACCATGCTTGATCATATCAGTTATCAATACATGTACCAATTTATGCTTTAGTTTTTTTCAATTAGGAGTAATACTTAGCACTGAGTCAACTCAGGGATGGCGGTTTCACTGTCAGTATAGGCAGAGTTGTTAGTAGCAGTCCCTAAGTTCCAGAACTACGTAGCTAGCATAGGTTATAGGGGTCACCCATGAGTTTAGGCTTGACACCTCTCAGGGGTCACCTGTGAGTTTAGACTTGACAACCTAGTCCTTTGGGATATCAACTTGTGGATCCATACTATCAGTGTTGGTATCCATGGCAAGGAATTGCCACCCTTTCAACTGGGGTTATATGTTGGACCCTGATTAGCTCAGGTTGGGGCATGTCATTTTTATGGTAGCTCCTATAGTTTTAGTTTAGTATTCAGATCACACATCAACTCAGGTTTATATGATCAAGTTTTCAGTTTATCAGTTATTCAGTTTAACAAATTATTTTAGCACATGCTTTACTTCATCTTCCATCTTTTTTATATATTGATGTATTCATACTCAGTATCCATACATGACCCTGAGTATGGTTTTACAACATATTCAGCTTTAACTTGAGATTTACATGTAGAATTCATGTTTCTATCATTTTCCCGGTTACAATAATGTTTCAAGCTCATGATTTAGAAATTTTACTATGTCTTATAGCTTTTATGTACAACCATGATTTCAATTCATAATTCAACAAATAGCTTATATCTTTAATTTTAAAGGATATATTAAAAATTTCCATGATTTCCTACATGTCTCACATACTTAGTACATTCCAAAGTACTGGCCACATGCGTATGTGGATACATTCCTTCATGTTGTAGGTACCGGATGTTGTCTACATAGCAAGGTCAGATAGGTTATAGCTTCTAGCCAGCAGAAGATGAGTTCTCTTTGTTTAAGGACTCAAGTCAATTGTAGTTCTTGTATTGTATTTTTTTATTCGCACGTATTGATTTGGGATAGTTGGAGTCTTGTACCAGCTATCTATAGTCAGTATAGTAGAGGCTTCATAAATGGTCAGTCAGAGTCAGTATTTGAAATTAAGTTTCTCTCTCTCAGATTTCTTCGTTGTAAACTTTAAACAATTATGTATTGAAACAACTTATCTTATGTTGATTATGCTTCAGCTTAGTTATTTAGCATTCATAAATATATATATATATATATATATATATATATATGTATATACACATATATATTAAATCTGATTCTCAAGTATCATGTTAGTACATGGATTAGCTTGGGATCACTTTTGATTCTAAGAATCGTGTTACGTCTAAGGGGTAGTCTCAGATCATGAAACATACTCAGTCTTACTTAACCCTTTTGGTGTAGCTTTAGGTTTGGGTGTACCTTAGAGTGGTTTTTTGGGTACCTTCAGATTACTCAAGGTAGTGGTTGGACATTCATACGTTCAGATTTTACCTCTATCTTTCTGCATTAGTTATGTATTTATTAGTATTCAGAGACAGATATTATTCCTTATGATTATTTTTCTAATATATTTGATTCCTGGATTGTATTAGCAGTTCTTACACTATTGACACCTGGTTTTGGGCATGATTAGTATTTTAGATACGTTCTTTCTGCATTGTTATGATTAATTATATGATTTAAATTCATTCTAAAAGCCTTACCTTAGGATATTTTTGTCTTTTCCTATTTTTGTATCATTTTGGGTGATAGGCTTACTTATAAAGGTACACCAAGACAAGTGCCATCATGACCTTTATTTTTGGGTCGTGAAAAAATTGGTATCATAGTATCCAGATTCATTGGTCTTAATGGTGTAAGAATGAGATATTTAATAGATTCTCGCTGATCAGTATGTAGATGTATGTATCTATCTTTTAGAGGTTATAGGTTGTCTTTAGGAAACTTTTCTTATTTTATTCTTTATCATGCAAAGTTCTTTCATACCTTGGTTTTGATTTGTATTACACTTTATCTGTAAGAATGGTGTAGCTTATACTATATATTAGTTGATAGATACTGCGAGAGATTGGTGGAGATCATTTATCGGTTGTAGGCCCATTGATGTTGTTGAGTTGTCATGGATCAATTTGTTGATGCCTTTCTAGAGAGATTTATGCCTTACAACTTTAGGGATTGGATACATGGTTAGTTTAATCATCTAGAGTAGGGTTCTATGACCATTTCAGAGTATGAGTCGCATTTTTAATGCCTTGTCCAAATATTCCTATATTAGCAATTCTACTAAGTCTGAAAAGATTCAAAAGTTTGTGTGGGTTTGAAATATAACTTATTTTAAGAGTATTGCAGATCAAACTAAGATGACATAGGGTATTCTTAGAGAATCTTAGGGAGTATCCAAGAAGGTATGCCATTTTGGAAAATTTTTTGGTCAGGTTTTTTGTGATAGAGATTTATGAGGTCCCCGTGAATACCATGGTAGTCCAGTGCAGAAGGCTTTGTAGTGTTCAGGTGGTGGATCTTTTGATTCATCGTGCAAGCTGGCTATTTAGGCCTAGTGGTTCCTTCCCCAGATAAGGTGGGGCATAGGACTTTTTATGTGTCGTGAGGTTGGTTATTTGACTAAGGACTGTCCCCATCTTGTGATTAGAGCTACTACTAATTTAGCTGTAAGAGGTAAGGGTTCTACCAGAGGTATGAAAGGTAGAGGTAATGAAGCTCATGGTGATAGTCTTAAGGTTATTGAGCCAACAGGTGGTTATGGTTAGTGTTATGGTATACCCACTAGGCCAGAGATAGAGGAATCTAATGCTGTGATCACATATATCGTCCCTATTTATAGCAGATATATATTTGTGTTATTTGACCCTAGATTGACTTTCTCCTATGTATCTATGTATTTTGTTTTAGGTTTAGATTTTGTTAGTGAGCCTATTGCCTTGCCTATTCATGTATATACCCCAGTAGGTTATTCGTTAGTGGTGATCGGGTGCACCGATCTTGTGTTATGACTTTTGTCGGGCCTGAGATTTTGGTAGACTTGTTTATTTTAGATATGGTTGATTTTGATGTTATTTTGGGTATAGATTGGTTGGCTCCTTATCATGTTATCTTAGTTTATTTTGCTAAGACTATGACTTTAACTTTGCCGGGTGTGCCAAGGATATCTTGGAAGGGTGCACTTTATTCGGGTCCTAAGAGGGTCATATATTATGTTCAGACTTGTCAATTGTTTGAGAGGGAATGTTTAGATTATTTGGCTTATATTTATGATACTAGTGTTGGTTCACCTCCTTTCTTGAATTGTGTCTGTATTGTTCATGAGTTTATGGATGTGTTTCCTATAGATTGCCTGGTATGACTTGGGATTATGATATTAATTTTGCTATTGATGTTGAGCCAAGCACCAAGCTCATTTCCATTCCTTCTTATTGGATGGCCCCAGTAGAGTTGAAGGAACTAAAGTATCAGTTGTAGGAGTTGTTGGATAAGGGATTTATCCGACCTAGTATTTCACCTTGGGATGTGCCTATCACATTTGTTAAGAAAAGGGATAGGTCTATGCAGATATACATTGATTATCATCAGTTGAATAAGGTGATGATTAAGAATAAGTATCCTCTTCCTTACATTGATCATTTATTTGATCAACTTTAGGGTGTTGTGGTGTTTTCAAAGATTGATTTGAGGTTCGGATATCACCATTTGAATATTAGAGCTTCAAATATTCTTAAGACAACTTTTTGGACTCGATATGGTCATTATGAGTTCTTGGTCATGTCTTTTGGGTTTACTAATGCCCCTTCCACTTTCATAGAGTTGATGAACTGAGTGTTTCAATCATATCTCGACTTCTTTGTTATTGTATCTATATTTGATATCTTGGTGTATTCCAAGAGTGGAGTTAAGCACGAAAAGCATTTGTGAATTATGCTTTAGAGATTGAGGGATAAAAAGTTGTATGCTAAGTTCTCTAAGTGTGATTTTTGGTTGGAGTCTTTTTTTTTCTTGGGTTATATGGTGACTAAGAAAGGTATTATCGTTGATCCAGCCAAGGATACCTCAGTTCATGATTGGGCCAAACTTGCTTCGCCCATCAAGATTCAAAGTTTTGTTGGCTTGGAAGGTTATTATCGGTGTTTTATTGAGGGTTTCTCTTCTATTGCAGCTCCTTTTACCAAGTTGACCCAAAAGAAGGTTTCTTTCAAGTGGTTTGATGCTTATGAGGAGAGCTTCCAAAAGCTCAAAGACGTGTTGACTTCATCTCCTATATTGGCTTTGCCCAAGGAGGGCATGTTCTTTATCATATTTATGATGCTTAGGGGTTGGATTAGGTGTTGTATTTTTATAGGAGGGTAAGGTAAGTGCGTATGCATGTAGTCAGTTGAAACCTAATGAGAGGAATTTTTCTACCCATGATTTATAGTTGTGCATAGTTATATTTGCGTTGAAGTTATGGAGGCACTACTTGTATGGTGTCTAATGTGAGATCTTCTCAGATCATCATAGCCTTCAGTACTTCTTCACCTAACGAGATCTTAATATAAGGCAAAGTGATTGGCTTGAGTTGCTTAAGTGCTATGACTTGACTATTCTCTATCATCCATGCTAGGCTAATGTAGTTGCAGATGCCTTGAGCTGGAAGTTGACTAGCATGGGTAGCTTGGTGCATATTTTGACCCAGGAGATGCCTTTAGCCTTAGAGTTTCAGTCTTTAGATAACCAAATGGTTAGGTTTGATGTTTCGACACTTGGGTGTATTTTGGTATTTGTGGAGGCTAAATCTTCTTTGATGGAGTAGATTCGAGCTCATTGGTTTGATCATGTTGACTTGAGCTTGATTTGAGATAAGGTGTTAAATGGCAAGTATAAGAAAGACTCACTTGATTCAGATGGAGTTTTAAGGATTAGGGGCCAAGTTTGTATGCCGAGAGTAGGTGATTATATCAGGTTGATCTTAGAAGAGGCTCATTATTCTAGACATTTCATCCATCTTGGTGACTAAGATGTATCATGAATTTAGACATCACTACTAGTGCTGTGGTATGAGGCAAGACATGGTGGACTTCATATCTCATTGACTTTGTTGTCAATAGGTGAAGGATGAGCATATGAGACCTGGTGGAATGCTTTAGAGGTTTCCCATTCTCGAGTGGAAGTGGGAACGAATGACTATAGACTTCGTGACTAGTGTGCCTTGTTCTTCTCATGGTTTTGATTGTGTTTGGGTTGACGTGAATTAATTGACGAAGTCAGTTTATTTCCTTCCTATTCAGGTCTCATTCAGTGCTGAGAGATTGGCCTATACCTATATTTGTGAGATTATGCGTCTGCATGGTGTGCTTGTGTCCATTATTTAAGATCCAGGTTCTGCGTTCACATCTCACTTTAGGAAGACTTTTTAAGATGAGTTGGGTACTCGGGTTGATCTTAGCATAGTGTTACACCCCAAAAAAGATGGTCATTCATAAAGGACTATTTAGGTCTTGAGGATATGCTCCGTGCTTGTGTGATAGATTTTAGTGGCCAGTAGGAGCGATATTTGGCTTTAACAGAGTTTGTATAGAATAATAGCTACCATTCCAGTACTGATAGGGCTTCTTTTGAGGTATTGAATGGTAAGGATTGTCTCTTTCCATTGGGTTGGTTTGATGTTTCAGAGGTGAGACCTCAAGGTACGGACTTGCTTCGTGAATCCTTGGAAAATATTTTGATCATTCAGGATAGACTGTGAGCGGCTCAAAGTTGGAAAAATGTTAAAGCTAACCATAGACTTCCTGCCTTTAGATTTAGTGTTGGTGATCGTGTTTTCCTTTTAGTTTCACCCATGAAGGGTATGATGAGGTTTGGGAAGATGGGCAAGCTTAGCCCTATGCATATTGGTCCATTGGATATTCTTCGGACAGTTGGTGATATGGCATATGAGTTGGCTTTAGCCTTTGATCTATCAGGTGTTCATCTAGTTTTTCATATTTTTATGCTTCACCGCTACATTTTGGATCAATATCATGTTATTTATTCATAGTCAGTTCAGTTAGATGAGTAGTTGTCTTTTGTTGAGGAGTCGATCTCCATATTGGCTAGGGATGTTAGGCGGTTCCACTAAAGAGTCATCCCTGTGGTTAAGGTCTAGTGGAGACATCAACTTGTGAATGAGTCTACTTGGGAGGTTGAGTGTGATATACATAGTTCTTATCCCCAACTCTTAGTTAATTCATACATTTCTTTTGCCTTTAGTTCGAGGACGAACTAAATTTTTTGTGGTGGATGATGTAACGATCTACTTTTTGATGAAATATGTGAAATATGTGTATCTGTGTTATTTGACTTTCTTACCCTACCTGTAGTTGCATTATGGTAATTTTGGGGTGTGGGGGTGATTGACACAGTTCTCAATGCATTTTGGTACTATTTATGCGATATGGTGGTTTTTTATGACTTTGAGAGCCTTATTTTAGGCTTATGTGGATATCTTTTGATCCATAGGATGGATGGCTAAACAAACTACATCAACAATTCCAGAATATTGATTTTAGGCTAGGTAGAACTTTGGTTCGAGTCCAAGTGCACCCAAGCTCATTTCAACCTATTGATCAGAAAGTTGAAAAATTGAAAATATGGTTATAGGAACCATATTTGGTCGAAACAACCTCAGATGGAAAATTTGACTTTGCCAGCAGATCTGAAACGTTGATTTTAGAGTGGTATCATGTTTGGTGTGATTTTACAACTTTTAAGTCTCATTTCGACCCTCGATTTGAGAAATTATTATTTTAGATTTCCGGGATTAACTCTGTGAAAATAACATTTTTTTCAAAAATTTAATATCTCCATTGAGTCCGGAGCCTCGAATTTAGTATGATTTCATAGTTCGTTTGCATATATCAGACTCCGAATGAATTTCAGGTACCCCGTCGAAGTCCGTTTGTACTTAAAAAAATCTGCGCTATAGCAGATTTTTCTGTATTATATAGCAACTTTTTTACCCTTTTTTTGGCCCATTTTGTCCATTCTTTTACTTTGCTTGGGAAACTAGATTAACATCTATTTTTTGATTCTCTAACGGATTTAAGGTAAGAAAACACCTCTTTTCTTAGTAATTTCATGATTAATTTCTCAAAACTCCAAAAATTTTAGGGCTTGATTCTAAACCCTAATTTCAATCATTTTCTCTTGAATAATATTTTAATCTTATAATTACTAGTTTTTTAATAGTTTAACCTTTAAAACAACTCCGGTTCTTGATTTTAACTCGAATTTCAAAGATTTTACCTGATAAAGCTTAAAAATATTTTTTTTTCAATTTGAACCTCGATTTTTACTCAATTTCACTTGGGTTTTAAGTTTTAGGTTGCTAAAAATATGGGGAACACGTTATTGAAATAAAGTTATGATTATGCCCTTCTTTTTTGAAAACTCATTTCTAGAATTCATTTTAATCCCAAACCAAAAGTAGTCAATATGAGTGTCATTGATTTTGTTTTGAATCATATATTCAATATTTGATATTTTTAGTGGAGTTTGGATCATTCATGTAAAGTAAGGTCGTGGGTTTGAAGTGTAGAAGACCGGTTTCGGCACTTAAGGTAGGTTATGACTTAAGTTTTTCAGACTGGCTTGGGTTGTAAATGATGGTACAAAATGCATGTTAAGAGTGGGAACTAATCACGAATAAAAATATCTATCTATGTGTTATGCCCGTGTGGGGCCTATATGTGATGTAATTCTCAAAATTGAGATGTTATGTGTTATGTGTGACAGTGTGGTGTCCTATGTGATATTGATTGCCTTGAATATATGCAAAAATTGTAATGTGTTATTAAAATGCTTAATGTGGTGCCATTGGTGTATTTTAATTATATTTATACTTTATTGGCACATGATACATGTGGAAATTCATGAAAGAAACGAAAATAATGAGTTAATATTGGCTCACGTGGTTGTAAAAATGTATTATTGTGGTTGGTTGTGGAAATATATCACATGGTTGGTTGTGGAAATACTCATTATGATTGATTGCGAGCATTAAATCCTCGTATCATATTGATTAATGAAACATTGGTATCACCGTGACAACACCTAAGTAACACCCTCCCCAAAGGATGTGCCTGAAACACCTTGGTTTCTGGACCTTAGAAAATTTTTTGGAATTCTGGTCTCTGGACCCAATACAGCTCAAGGGTACAAGCCGTATGTTGGGGTACGAATGGTATAGTCCAGTCATATGCTGACCAGTGTTGGTCTGTGGGATGGGTTTTGGTTACTCGAATGGATACGACTTAGGGGTACAAGTCGTATTATTGCTTATCAATTTTTTGGTTCATTAACTTAATATTAGACTTGGTTATGTAGGTTGGATCTGAGTACGAGTGGCTCACAATGAGTCATAAGCTAGGGTATGAGTTGTACCCAGGACTTGTATGGTGGACAGTGTCTAAATCTTCCTTAGGATTAACTTTGCCAGGAGTATGGATGAAGGGTATAGTCATACACTGGACAGTGTTTGATCCAAAGGTTGAGGATAGGATATGAGTGGATGGTACCACTCATATTGGAGGGTACGACTTGTGAGGGTTAGTTGTATCCCTGGGATGGGATTTTGTGCAACTTAAGTCGGGTTATTATGGACATTTCTCCACTTATCCTAATAAGGTCCCACAACTTCTAACCTACTTAGGTGGTTATTTACCCTATTATTCCATTCATTAACACTTAGAAACTCTTTTAAACACTCTTTAATTCTCTCAAAAGCTTTTGGGCAAGGGAAGCTAGGGTTTCAACTAGATGATTGATTTGGGGCTTGTCCTGGTAATTTCTTTCCATCATTATCTTAGTTTAAGGCATGTTCTTTTCTCTCATTGTTAATTCTAACTAGAAGAATGGTTTTTAAGAATGTTTTCATGACTTCATTGATTATATGAGTATGGTTTTCAAATATTATTTGAGGTTTTGATATTAAATGGTTGGTTATGGTTTTCCTTGGTTTTAATTATGCTTTATGTGCATTAATAGTGGTTTTGGATACTTGGATTGCATGGGAATAGTTTAATGGTAATTAGAATTGGTTTTGGTTATATTATTTCCCTAATATATTTGACAAAATGCCAATAATAATATTTTTATTTCAATGAGTATTTTAATGGAACTCTTGCTTGTTTTAAAACTTGGTTAAGGAATTATATATGGTTTAAATAGCTTGGAAAGGTAAATGGTTAATCTTGTGGAGTACATGGAATCCCCCAAGTGGTTTAATATGATAAATGCAAGGGCACTCTGATGTCCCCTTAAACCTATATATGGTTGGCTATAGATAGTACTTGCAAGTATGGTCGGTATGACGATACCACCACTAAATTCCTTGGGTAATAAATGGT
>NC_061112.1:50076764-50126016 GCF_002878395.1 Capsicum annuum
TGGAAGGCTCCATTTTATGTTATGGATATTTCTAGACAATTTTATTTTATTTTGGATATTACTTTTGGCCATGGTTGGGAGCATATCCCAATCATATTTTATTACTCTTTTGGTTAAGATTTTAATAGGTGGGATCGATATTGGTATCAACCTTGGCATTGGAATAAGCTGGAGGGTTGACATCATTAGATAATATTGTTGGTTGTTCCATTGTATTTCATTTTGGGATTAATTGTATTATTCTCAAGAACATCTTTGGTTATGTCCTAGTTTATGGCCCTTGTTTCAGTATTGGTTTGGTATGGTTGGATTGTTAGTATGGGATGGTTGGACTCGGTTGGGTCTGTCACGATTGTGATCCTATCCCAGAGTCTTTATGTGAGTTGTTACACTACCATGTTACATGCTCAAAGTTCAGCCAACTCAGGATAGATGACTGAGTTGGGTTGGGTAACGGGGGTGGTCTCCGGTCCCGGTCGGACTTGGGACACCCATTATGACAAGGGCCCTGATTGAGTCACATCAAGTTGGTATCAGAGCCTAGGTTCATGGACAATTGGGAGTCCATAAAAATGTGTCGAGTAGAGTCTATTTTAAGGGTGTGTAGTGCGCCACACTCATAAGGTAGAGGCTTCAAGGCATTTAAGAATGTCGCACTTTCTGGGTATTCTATTCTCAAGTTTGGAGTCTCATTCCTGGAATCTCCTCTAATCCTTGTTTGCTCGTCTTTCAAATCATGCCTTGTAGATTTGAAATGCAAGGAAATTATTCTATCCTATCTGGGGGTAATATTGAAGGGGTGCATCCTACTTCAATTTTTCATCTTTAATCTCATAGTCCTATTTCTGATAGTTCTGGAGTTCCACTAGTTTATCCTAGTCCTCCTCAAGGCGAGGTGACTAATGCAGAATTTTGTTAGTCTACTCATGTTATTGCTCAGATGGTCGTTGATTAGGCTGAGCGGGGTGCGACTGGTGCTTTTTCTGCTGAGGCTACAAGGGTTGACCAATTTATGAAGATGGGTCCTCTCATTTTTCTGGAGTAAAGGTGGAGAAAGATCCATAGGTTTTCTTGGATGAAATGGAAAAGATATTTTGGGTAATGCAGGTTATGAATGTGCAGGGGGTAAACTTTGTGGCTTATAAGCTCAAAGATGTTGCATATCAGTGACATGAAGAGTGGGACATGGATAGGGGTGATGTGGGAGAATCAGTTGTAATTACTCGAGACTACCCCTTAGTCATCACACGGTGCTTAGGACCACAAGTGATCCCAAGATAACCCATGTACTGGCATAACTCATGAGCAACTAAAATAAATACATAAGTTTGAAAGAACAATACGGAAGATAAATCTTTTCTAAATATGATCAATACAATCTATATTAAAAATAGTTATAACTCAGATTATACAAAACAAACTGGAATAAAATACATCAAATTCTACTAACTGTTTATGAAGCCTCTACTAGTATTGTCAGTAGGTAACTGGGACATGAACCCCAACTATCCCGAAACAACACGATTGAATGAAGAAAATAAAATACTATACAAACTCTGACTGGCTCGAGCCCCTGAATCAAAAGGACTCATCACCTGCTGACTGGAAACTGTAGCTATCTGATTCTGATATGCACACTACAACTTGTACCTACATTATGAGACAATTAGCACATAGACGTATATGTAGATCATTACTTTTGTAATGTACTGAGCATGTGGGGGTGAATGCATAAGTAAAAAATTATCTCAATGTTTATACAAACTTGTAAAAGGATGCATGCTAAGTGTAAATGACTCACATTGGCTTGAATAACTGAAAGATGAAAATCATAAATCATGAACAACAAAGCATACTATATAAATCTTGTGAGCCATAACACTTAGTTCTAAAAGCTGTAATTTTACTCTTTCTATTAGTGGAATAAGTAGGACTAAAGTCAAGTCTGTTTTCAAATCATGCAGGATAAGTGTAAAAAGGACTCACCTTTGTATTTGTAAGCTGAAAGCTGAAATCTCATAGCTAATTTCTTATGTATAACAATATCTCAAACAAAATATGAGACTTTACACTTAGTTTCTAAAATTTGTTTTGTTATTCTTTTCTTTTAGGCTATAGGAAATTCTTTTAAAAGCTTTCTGTTAGGATTACTCTTTTCTGTAGGGAGGTTCTTCTAACTGACAAAAACCATGTGATCTATCATGGAGTCCAACATCTTGTTCCCCTAAGGGGAAAAATTTACATTGGGGAGAGGTGTCATACTCTTGTCAGGGAGTATAACCTGAGCTAAGTGATCACATCTGTAACTGTCATCCATATAAAAATGGGAATGCTGTACCTATGTTGGCTCGTAGTTTTAGGAAAGTAGAATGCACTAAACCCACACTTCCCGCTCAGTGCTAAATACTACTCCCTCAATTATATGCTCATTCTGTAGGAAATTCACTTTTAAAAATCATAATGTTTCATGCTGAAAGCTAACTGTGCATCTGTTTATTTAAAAATTGAATTTAAACTGTAAAGTGGATTTCATATCTTAGCTAAAGATCAAAAAATCAAATTTTATCAAAATCTGAAAATATCTAATCATGGGATGCTTAAAAAGATAGCCATTCTTGAAATATCAACATACAAACCAGGGATTAGTAACCCATGCATCAAATTCATGCCAAAACTTCATAATGTTCATGTTTGATAATATAAATATTGATAAACTCAAAATATGGAAAATATAGTCACGCGCATGAATTTACAAAATTAGACTTTAATTCAACATCCAAAGCACTTGAAACCTCAAAATATTTAATTAAATGGGTATGAAACCTAAATTAAAATTCATGTAAAATCATGTAAATTTGCAATTAGAAACTAGTTTTGGGCACAAGGATGAAAGATTTATCCTTGTTCAAAACCCCACATTCCTTGTTATGCTTGATTTGATGTAATAACTTGACTTTGAACCCTTTGTATATGATTTTGAAAGCATTCTTGAAGTTCTTGCATTAGGAACCTTAAATTCTTGATCTCTTTGTTGAAGAAAAGAAGATGAAATTGATGATTCTTGAGGGAATTGATTAGGGTTTGTTCTTGAGGAAAAAATTGAGGATGGGGGAAAATAATGCCCCAATTAAAGACTTAGATCATTTTTTTATGACCTGGGTTGAGATGGGAAAACACCCCATTGCCCCTCCATTATTTAAAACTAAAATTCATAACCTGAATTGCCATTTGAAGGGCCACCGCGACGCGTTATAATCGCGGTGGCTTACTGCTTCACATGAAAAATGCCATAACTTTTGACTCAAGTATCAGATTAAGGAGAAATTGGTATCGTTGGTAAGCTAACTCACTTATCTACAATTTGGTGCGTCATGAGCTGAAAAATTCTATATACATCAAATGTTATACGTTTTCAAAGTTGACCCTTGTAGAATTGAACACCAAACATTGGGCAAAATAAAGGATCTTAGCTCAACTTGACTCTAAGTGATTTCTATGAACACTCTTGACCTAATAAGCACTTCACACACTTAGGATAAAGGTCATGACACATTCATTCAAATTATGGATCAAGAACATGACAAATACACCTTTACCACAGCGTAGTGATCCCCTCATTGGTATACTCACAGCAACACACTGCAATCACGGTGAGTTACTGGAAATTGACAATTGCCTTTTAACACTCCACCATGATGCGATGGAAATCTTGGATATATACTCATCGTGACACAATGGAATCGTGGCGAGCTACTAGAATTCCAACCCAAAAATAATCCAAACATAGTCTAAAAATCTAAAATCTTTTTGAGACGCTATTCCTAACTTCCCTGATCATGAATCAACTCAAGAACCATTGTCTTGGAGTACGGAAGGTCAACTCAAATTCCTCAAAGTTAGAAGGTATTAAAGATGGATAAGTCCTCAACACATAACTAAATTTTCAAGCTTTTAGCCTTTTATGCAAGTACTAGGAGCTAAACTGAACTAAGAAAAGTACAGGTTATTACAATATGTCCCCCTTGGGAACATTTATCCTCGAATGAGACTGGTTAGACTAAGAGTATTGTATTATGGTAACTAATGTCATATGCTGAATATGCATGACTTGGAACATGATTGCATAACTGAGTTTGAAGCATGATACATGAACTAAATATCATGACTGAGCTAATTTCTTGAATACATGCATTGACATGAGAATGGCTATAAGGATGAGATAAAAACGAGAGAGTCAACTTATGAGTAACCATTACTTTAAGCTGGATTTGATTTTATGAGAAAAAAATAAGTGGTTTAGGATATGTAAACTCGGGTATTACAACATCTCCCCCTTGGGATCGTTCTTCCCCCGAATGATACTGACTTAGCTAAAATACTAAGGAAAGACTGGCATGATACATAGGACACTTACGGACTGAATCATGAATGAGTATTTTAATCTAAAGCTGATGCATATTGCATGAACTGAACTGAATTCTCAAATTACATGAAGTGAACAAATTACCTATTTGAATAGCCTTACTCGTGAAACTTTAGATGGTAAAACTAGATCGGAAGATGGAAAAACCATAGGAACATTGCATGTCTAACTGATAAAGAATGAATTATGCTAAAAACTTATACACAACTATACTTTCCCCTTAAATACCATACTCATTCGGGTACATATAACTTCATATACTAATGTATGAGATGAACTAAATTCTTTCACCAAGTTTAAGCCTAACTTGAATCACAACGTACCACACATAACATAATAACACTAGTCTACACCATGAATTCAATACACCAAGCATTTTCACAGCTCCTCCTCTCTACAATAATTCTTTTTATGACTTTAACAACAAAGTTCAACCTCTTACTAGGAAATCTTTAGCATACAACGTACCTATCCACTTATATACCAACATAACATTCAAGCCTATCATTATAACCACATGTGTACTTCAAGGAAGACACCCAAAAAGTCACACTTCTCATATTCTCTAACCTTCTATCAATAAAAACTTTCTTGCACTATGCTTAATAAGACATACCAAAAATTCTCAACTAGCTATGGCATATACCAAAGGTATACCTCAAAATTCCTTCTTCCTTTAACCTTAGATCGAAAAGCATAGATAATCTTTCTTAAAGAGGGTCATCAACTCTCTCTCATCTAAACCATTGATTATCCATTATCATCACCACTATCTTAACATAGGAAGAGGTCACTTAAGGGCTAATGCATAAGGACCTAAAGCACCCAAGAATACTATACCTAACTTTGACACTCAACTGAGGCTTGAGGAATAGAATGTCAAGGGCATGGATTCATTAAAGAGATCTAAAATGAGGGCATTCATGATATAAATTAAATCTCATTTATCATTGGGAGTGTAGAATGAGTAGATACTATGATGACTGAAAACTTTGTAGCGAGATACGTATGGGTTGGACACCATCCTCCATTACTATTATTCTACAACATATTGGCATTACTACTTGAATCTGGGGGCCTAACTTGGTTTCTTGTTCTATCATCTCCCCATTATCTTTAAGCCATCATTCTAAGTTTGTGGAACCCTTTACTACACTCTAGTCTAAACTATAATAACTTTACTCTAGAGTCTGGGGTATAACAATACATATAAATAATAAACTTACCCTGAAAGACTACATATGAAAGTGTGGAACCCACTACTAATACTTTCTTTAGCTTCAATAATCATCATTAGAGACTTACACTCTATTAACTCAACAAACATACTTACCTTACTAAACGTGTAACCATATCCTACCAAGATCGCATCTCAAATTATATTTTCTCCAAACCATAAGAATCAAGATCATACTTAAAAAGACTAAACACTAACTATCCATAACTCCTCAACTTACTAATAACACCATGTACAAAATAGCTAGACTTAACCACTCAAGGGTACTATTAACCATACCCAATGCTTAATAAACTTCAAAAATAATGCAACCCCATATCACCTTGGGAACACCTTTACATCATACTTATAATATCTTACGAAGTTACAAATAAATCAACTTAAATTCTTGCATACTGTTAAGCCTACTAGATAACTTCCAAATAACTAGCATCAACAACCAAGAAATTACTATTTCCACCTTTATGGTCATCCACTGTTCAAACTTAGTGTCTAGTTCTAACCATGATCAATTATTTAATCTCACATACTATTCTCACTTGGAAGCTATAAAATAAGACATCAAGAAACACTATTCCCCTAAACCCTCATAATAACAATAATTGATCATAATCCTATGGTATACCATTTTAAAATTTGTTAGCACATCCTCCTTCTAAACATAATGACTATTTACCCATCTATACACCTAGATTACTTTTATAGAACTTGAATTCACAATACTCAACCACCCAAATACTTTTATTAATAGCCTATACTTTTTAACATAATAATTACCCTCAATAAATATTTTTCCTACTTTAATCTAGCAACAATTCACCTTAACTAATAACTTAAAAGAATGTATAATTTTATCTTTATACTTTTTATCAATCGACATTTCCACTTTTGTTTTCACTACACTTCTATACCCATACTTCCAACTATAAGAAGGTTCTACTACTTATGAATCATAACACTCTAGGTTGCAATATCCCTCAAATTCAAACTCTATTCAATAATCTTGGTTCATACTATCTCCCTTTGTGAGCATTATCTTTATTGAATGAATAATGAGGAATCTGAATACATATCTTACTTTGTCTTAACCGGACAAATCATAAGGATGAGGACAAAATTTCAAATTAATAAAGTTATAACACACTAGAGAGCTCCTCTCAAGCCCCTTGTGTGACTTCTAAACTTACTGATAGTAAATCTGAAAGACTCATCTTGGGAGGAATTAGAATCTAGTACTCAGGTTATCTCAAAAGGTTATGGATGGAGAATTATGGAGTTACACCTAACCCAACAAAATTTTCTAAAATATCAACTTTACTACATGATATAGAGTATGAAAGAAAGGAAACTCTTCATAAATGCCTTGTAGCCTCTCGAACAAAAGTACAGACATCTCCATACTATTCTGCAAGACTCTACTAGATACGGCTTCATAGTCACCCTAGAACATTTGAACTCTGTGTTCTAATATCATGTTTATAACAACCCAAGCCTGCCCTCTAGTCATCATATGGTAATTAGGACCACAAGTGATACCAAGCTAACCCTTATACTGGCATAACTCATGAGCAACTAAAATAAATACATAAGTCTTAAAGAGTAATGTAGAAGATAAATCTTTTCTAAATATAATTAATACAAACTATATTAAAAATAGTTACAACTCTAATTATACAAAACAAACTTGAATGAAATACATCAACTTCTACGACTGTCTATGCAGCCTCTACTAGTATTATCTATAAGTATTCGGGACATGACCCCCAGCTATTCCGAAACAACATGACTAAATGAAGAAAATAAAATACTACACAAACTTTGACTGACTCGAGCCCCTAAATCAGAAGGACTCATTACCTACTGACTAGAAGCTTCAACTGTCTTATTTTGATATGCACACTACAACTTGTACCTACATTATGAGACTATGTAGCACATAGACGTATATGTAGATCAGTACTTTTGGAATGTATTGAGCATATGGTGGTAAATGCATAAGGAAACTAATATCTCAATGTTTATATAAACATATAAAAGGATGCATGTTAAGTTTAAATAAATCACATTGTCTTGAATAACTGAAAGCTAAAAATCATAAATCATGAATAAAAAAGCATACTATATAAATCTTGTGAGCCATAACACATAGTTCTAAAAGTTGTACTTTTACTCTTTCTATTAGTGGAATAAGTAGGACTAAAGTCAAGTCTATTTTCAAATCATGCAGTCTAAGTGTAAAAAGGACTCACCTTTATATCTGTAAAATTAAAGCTAAAATCTCATAAATAATGTCTTATGTAAAAAAATATCTAAAATAAATTGTGAGCCTTTACACAGTTTCTAAAATTTGTTTTGTTATTCTTTTCTGTTAAGCTATAGGAAATTCTTTTAAAATCTTTTCTATTAGGATTACTCTTTTCTGTAGGGAGGTTCTTCTAATTGACATAAAATAGATGAGCTATAACGGAGTTCAACATCTTGTTCCCCTAAGGGAAAAACCTCATATTGGAGAGAGGTGTTATGCTCTTGTCAGGGATAATGACCTGAGCTAAGTGATCACATCTGTAACTGTCATCCATATAGAAATAGGAATACTAAATCTATACCTACATTGGATCATAGTTCTAAGAAAGTAGGATGCGCTAAACCCAGACTTCCCGCTCAGTGCTAAATACTACTCCCTTAATTATATGCTCATTCTGTAGGAAATTCACTTTTAAAAATTGTAATGTTTCATACTGAAAGCTAACTATGAATTTGTTCTTTTAAAACTAAATTTAAGTTGTAACGTGGATTCCATATATTAGCTAAAGATCAAAAGACCAAATCTTTATCAAAATCTGAAAATAGCTAATCATGGGATGCTTAAAAGCATAGCCATTCTTGAAATATCAACATACAAACTAGAGCTTATCTTATTATGCTTGATCTAATATGATAGCTTGACTTTGTACTCTTTGGAGATGATCTTAAAAATATTCTTGAAGTTGTTGGATTAGGAACCCTAAATTCTTGATATTTTTGTTGAATAGAAGAAGATGGAATTGATAATTCTTGAGGGAATTAATTAGGGTTTGTTCTTGAGGGAAAAATTAGAGAATGGGGGCAAATAATACCCCAATTGAAGCCTTAGATCGTGTTTTTACGACCTGGGTTAAGGTGGAAAATGAACCCATTTCCCCTCCATCATTTAAACCAAAACTTCATAACTTGAATTTCTGTTTGAAGGGCCGCCGCGACACGGTGTAATAGCGGTGGCTTACTGCCTCACACAAAAAATGCCATAACTTTTGACCCGGGTATCGGACTAAGGTAAAATTTGTATCATCAGAAATCTAACTCAATTATCTATAATTTTGTGGGTGTTGACCTTAAAAATTCTACCTACATCAAAAGTTATACACTTTCAAAGTTGACCATTGTAGAGTCAAACACAAAATATTGAACAAATTAAATGATCTTAGCTCAACTTAGCTCTCAGTGATTTCTATGAATACTCTTGACATAATAAGCACTTGACTTAATTAGGATAAAGTTCATGACACATGCATTCAAATTATGGATCAAGAACATGATAAATACACCTTTACTACGATGCGGTGATCCCCTCATTGCTATACTCACTGCGACATAGTGCAATTGCGGTGAGTCACTGGAAATTGACAATTGCCTTTTTATACTCCACTGTGATGTAGTGGACCTCTTGGCACTATACTCATCATGACGTAATGGAATCATGGTGAGCTACTAGAATTCCAACCCAAAAACAATCTAAACCTAGTCTAAAAATCTGAAATCTTTTTTTGATATTATTCCTAACTCCCCTAGAATCAACTTAAGAACTATTGTCTTGGAGTTCGTAAGGTCAACTCAAATTCCTCAAAGTTAGAAGGTCTTTAAAATGGCTAAGTCCTCAACACATAACAAAATTTCCAAGCTTTTAGCCACTTATGCAAGCACTAGGAGCTGAACTGAACCAAGAAAAATAAAAGGTATTAAATTGGTCTTTTGGGATACTTTTTTTAAGGCCTTCATAGATTGGTTCTTTACCAAGAGTTGAGGAAAGAAAATATGGAGGAGTTTATGAACCTCAAGTAAGCAAGAATATTTGTCAAGGAATGTGCCTTAAAGTTTCACCAATTATAAAGGTATGCTACTGATTTAGTTACTAACATGCGGGCTAAAATGAAAAAGATTACTTTTGGGATCTGATTTTGGAAAGCAATATTGCCTTGCTGATTAAAGATAGGTACATCTCTAGGTTAACTATTTATATACAACAAGTAGAGAATAAAAAGAGAAAGCACGTGGAGTTTGGGCATATGCAGGGTAAGAGGAGCAGGTCTTCTAACTAGAGAGGTGCTCAGTCTCAGGATGGTTGGGATGGTGGAAAATGGTAGAAAAAAAAGTGGGTAAGTTCTAGTTCCCACTCTTCTTCTTGTGCTCAGGTGCGGGATAGGCATCATTAAGGTAGTGACAACTTTCGGGCATAGAGTACCCAATATCAGGCAAGCAGAGGTCAATCAGTTTCTTTATGCCCTCCTTATCGGTTATATAGTCATTCTCAATAAGATTATTATGATGAAAGAAGGGATAAATGCTATAAGTATGGCTAGGTAGGTCATCAGCTCAGGGATTATTTGGTTAATAAGGATGCTACAGGGGTGAATAAGATTCTTGTGGCTTCATCTTCTGCTTCTACACCTAGTGGTGTGGTATCTACTTCTGTTACTTCTCCTGGTTCTAGTATTGTTTAGAACAGGTTGTATTCTTTGGCATCCCAATATGAATCTGAGGCATCACCTAATGTCATTACTAGTATGTGAAGTATTTTCTCTCATGATGTATATTATTTGCTTGATTCAGGGTCCACACTCTCCCATGCGACTCTTTATATGGCTGTATCTTTTGTTTTTAATCCTGAAGTTATTTTTGATTCTTCTTCTATTTCTACTCTAGTAGGTGACTCGATTATTGCTAATAGAGTCTATGGGGGGGTGTGTGGTATTTGTTGATGGCAAGCAAACTTTGGTGGGTCTATTTGAGTTGGGTATGGTGGATTTCAATGTTATTTTGGGTATGGATTGGTTGCACTCTTTCTATGCATACTTGGATTGTCGGACCCATAGGGTTATTTTTAAATTCCCTAGTGAACCAATTATAGAATAGGAGAGTAGTTCTTTAGCTACTAGGGGAGATTTATTTCTTATCTTAGAGATTAGAGGTTAATCTCTAAAGTTTATCTTTATCACTTGGTTCATGTTAAAGATTCCAACTCAAAAGGTCCTTCTTTCCAGTCAATTCTAGTTGTTAATGACTTCCCAGAGTCTTTCCAGACTATCTTCTTGGTGTTCCTACGGATAGCAAAATAGAGTTTGATATTGACTTAGTTTCGAACACTTATTCGGTTTATATTTCTCTATATAGAATGGCTCTGGATGAGTTGAGGGAACTCAAGGAGCAACTTAAGGATCTTTTGGATAAGGGGTTTATTCATCCTAGTATATCTCTATCGGGTGCACCAGTATTATTTGTGCACAAGAAGGATAGTTCCCTTCAGATGTGCATTGTCTACAGGTACTTGAAAAAGGTAACGGTCAAGAACAAGTATCCTCTTCTAAGGATAAATGATCTATTCGACCAGTTGTAAGGTGCTAAGTTCTTTTCTAATATAGATCTTTGGTTTGGGTACCATCAGCTAAAGATTAGGGAGGTGGATATCCCTAAGATAGCTTTTCATACTCGATATAGGCATTTTGAGTGTTTAATAATATCATTTGGGTTGACTAATGCTTCGACGGCATTTATGGATCTCATGAATATGGTTTTTCATTAGTATTTGGATCTTTTCATTATTGTGTTTACCAATGAAATTCTCATTTATTCAAAGAGTGAAAGTGCATGAGAGCAATTATCCTACTCATGATTTAGAGTTGTTGGCAGTTGTGTTTTCTTTGAAAATATGGTGCCATTATTTTTATGGTGTGCACGTGGATTTATTTCTGATCACAAGAGTCTATAGTATATATTCACTCAGAAAGAGATTAATCTCAGGCAGAGGAGATGGCTTGAGCTTCTGAAGGACGTATGAGTCTTCACCATCACCCAAGTAAGGCTAACGTGGTTGCTGATGCTTTTATTAGGTTATCTATGGGGAGTTTGGCTCATGTGGAGGAAGAAAAATAGGAATTGGTGAAGGATATTCACCAGTTGGATATTCTTTAAGTTCGACTCTTAGACTCCAAAGATTATGGTGTGATGGTGCAAAGAATGGTTCGATCGTCTCTTGGTACAGAGATTAAGGAGAAGCAAGTGTTAGATCCCTCTTTATGAAAATCAAGAGTGACATTGGTGGGAAAAAAGTAGTGGTGTTGGAGATCGGTGGTGATGGTACTTTACGGTACCAAGGGAGGTTGTGTGTTCCTGATGTCCACAATTTACGACAAAGGATTTCCGTTGAGGCGTATAAATCATGCAATGGTGTTCATCTTAGCTTGAATAAGATGTATCTTGATCTCAAGAATATTTATTGGTGGAATGGCATGAAGAGGGATGTGGCTGATTTTGTGGCCAAGTGTATGGTGTACCAACAGGTTAAGGTTGAGCATATGAGGCTAGGAGGGATGCATCAAGAAATTGATTTTCCCGAGTAGAAATGGGAAGTGATCAATCTAGACTTCATTACCGTCCTTTCTCGGTCTCAAAATTAATATGATTCAATTTGGGTTGTCGTAGATAAGATGACTAAGTATACTCACTTTTTGCCAGTGCGGACTACCTTCTCAGTGGAGGATTATGCGAAACTGTATCTTCAGGAAATTATAAAGCTGTATGGGGTGCCTATTTCAATTATTTTTTATTGTGGCTCGCAGTTTTCTTCTGGCAATCTTTTCAGAAAGGATTGAGGCCTAAGTTTAGTCTAAGTACTACTTTCTATCCACATATGGATGGGCAAGTAGAAAGAACTATTCAGACATTGGAGGATATGCTTCGGGCTTGTGTGATTGATTATGGTGGCAACTGGGTTGAGTATCTACCTTTGGTCGAGTTTACTTACAAAATAACTATCATTCTAGTATTGGTATGGGCCGTTTTGAGGCATTGTATGGTAGGAGGTATAGGTCTTCTATTGGATGGTTTGAGCTTGGTGAGGTAGATATGTTTGGTCTCTACATGGTTTACCAGGCTATGAAGAAGATGAAGGTGATTTGGGAGAGACTTAAGGCTGCCAAAAGTCGTCAAACTCCTATATGGATGTCAGGCACAGAGACTTAGAGTTTAACTTGGGGATAAGGTTTTTCTTAAGGTATCTTCCATGAAAGGAGTAGTGCGGTTTGGTAAGGAGGGAAATCTCAATCCTGGTATCTTGTTCCTTATAAGGTTTTACGGAAAATTGGTAATGTTTTTTATGAGATAATGTTGCCTTCTATCTTGAGTTTGGTTCATCCGGTCTTTTATGTTTCCAAGTTGAGGAAGTGCATTGGTGATCCTTCTTCGGTTGTTTCTTTATAAGGATTGGGTATCTCAAATTCTTTGTTATGAAGAAATTCCAATTAAAATCTTGGCTAGGAAAGTTTGTCGATGGTGGATCAAGGATGTGGCTTAGGTTAAGGTTCTTTGGCAGAACCATAAGGTTGAAGAAGCTACATGGGAAACAGAGGAGGACATGAAGTCCAATTATCCGTATTTGTTTTCTTCTCCCAGGATTCATGCAAAAGGTATGAGTCTTCAACACATCTTTAATTTGAGATTTTGTTAAAGAAAAGATTAATATCTTTCCCTCTTTTCTTTTAAACTTTGTTAAAGATCGGGAATATATTTGAAAATACAAATGACTCATGGGTGTGGTTACCCCTACCTTGTCTGTCATTCAGGGATGAATGCTCCTAGTGGGGGAGACTTAAACACCTTTGTTTCTGGATCTTAGAAATTTCTTGGAATTTTGGTCTCTAGACCCAATACGACTCGAGGGTATGATCCGTATGTTGGGGTACGGATGATATGGTCTAGTAATATGTTGACCAATATTGGTTAGTGAGATGGATTTTGGTTACTAGAATGGATACGACATAGGGGTACGAGTTGTATTGGTGGTTATAGATTGTTTGGTTCCTTAACTTAATATTAGACTTGGTTACATAGGTTGGATCTGAGTACGAGTGGCTCACCATGAGCTGTAAACTAGGGTAAGAGTCATACCTTGGACTCATATGGTGGACAGTGTCCAAATCTTCCTTGGGATTAAATATGCCAGGGGTACAGATGAAGGGTATGGATCGTATGATTTGGATACGAATTGGTTATACGAGTCGTACACTGGATAATGTTTGATCTGGAGGTTAAGGATAGGATACGAGTAGAGGGTACCACTTGTATTAGAGGGTACGACTCGTGAGGGTCAGTCGTACCCTAGAATAGGATTTTGTGCAACTTAAGTAGGGATATTTTGGACATTTTCCCACTTATCCTAATAAGTTCCCATGACTTCTAAACTACTTGGGAGGTTATTTACCCTATTAATCCATTCATTAACACTTAGAAACTCTTCTAAACACTCTATAATTCTCTCAAAAACTTTAGGGCAAGGGAAGCTAGGGTTTCAACTAGAGGATTGATTTGAGACTTGTCTTGGTGATTTCTTTCCATCATCATCTTGGTTTAAGACATGTTATCTTCCCTCATTGTTAATTCTAACTAGAATCATGGTTTTTATGAATGTTTTCATGACTTCATTGGTTGTATGACTTTGGTTTCAAATATGATTTAGGGGTTTTTATATTATATAGTTAGTTATGATTTTCCATGGTTTTAATTATGCTTTATGTGTATTAATGGTGGTTTTGGATAATTTGCATGTAAATGGTTTAATGGTAATAGGAATTGGTTTTGGTCATATCATGCCACCAATGTGTTTGACAAAATGTCTATAATAATGTTTTTGTTGCATTGAGTATTTTAATGGAACTCTTGCTTGTTTTAAAACTTGGTAAAAGAATTATGCATGGTTTAAATGTCCTGGAAAGGTAAATGTATAAATGGTTATGCTTGTGGGGTACATGGAATACCCTAAGTAGTTTAATATGGTAAATGTAAGGGCACTTTTTAAGACACCGCGAAAGCCTAAGATCAACTCAGTCTTTTAAGCTTGGTAAGGGGTACCAAACATAGAAAATTTTAGCTAAGTATTCAAACTTAGTATTATTTTGTCCTTCATAGGTTGGAAACTCTATTTCATGACCTCTATGACCTTAAAATTCCAATATTTAGGTTGTTTCATGATCAATAATGTCTGTAGGGGTTCACAGACGAGTTTTGGATTTTTTGGACCTCGTTTGAACCACGTTTAGGAATCCAAAATAGTGTATCGACGTGATCTCGGTGTGGCGCGTCAACTATCACGTTGGTCAATATTTTTCCTTGGCTCCTAGTGGTAATTTACAGGGAACCAATGCGGACTCAACACGACACATTGGACATCGCATCGATGCCAATGACGTAACGTGGCAGCCTGTATGTCAATGGTTCAATTTTTTAGTCATTAAAAAGCCGTGTCTTTGGGGATAATTGGGTCTTTTTCCCACATCCTTCAGCCCCCATAACAAGATATTTATCACTCAATTAGCAAATTATATTCATTCTTTCTCAAATCACTCAAGAACAAAAATCCTAGAAGATTAAATTCCAAATTCAAGGCTCAAGATTCCACCATTAATCTTTAGGAATTTAGCAACCAAGGTATGTGAAGTGTTCATCCAAGGGTTCCTTCCACCCTTGGAGTCCAAGAATTTCTTTTAAACTTTCAGTAGTTTGATTTCATGATTTCTATGATTTGAATTTATGTGTATCCATGATTATTATTTGAATTAGGTTCCTATTTCATGATTTATTACATGTTTCATATGGAAATTGATTATTATGTGTGTAGATTCGTGTGAATCGATGTTAAATTCTTGAAATTGTGAAATTAGAATTGAATCATGATGTTAACATGTTGTTTAGTAATATGTGCATATATTATGCCATGCAAGTATTTGATAAAATGCCTCTATAGATACATTATGAACAAGTGTGCATTTTTATGTTAAGCAAGGTCATATGATGCCTTACTTTTCATGCTATCGAGTCTTGGGGGTATGTAATACCCAAAAATTTAGTTGTTTGCCTAGAGACAATGTTAGTTACCGAATAATCTCAGTCATGTCATGATCAGTAGTACTCTCAGTCAGTTATAAGACTCAGGAAAACTCAGTAGACTCAGTGTCAATCTAGTCCAGTTCAGTATTCAGTTCAATCCTTAGTTAATTCAGTCAGTTCATAGAATTCAATACTATTCCATCAGTCAATGGAACTTAGTGAAATTAGTTCAAATCAGTTCGATAGTTCAATCAGTAACAGCACATTCTAGCCTAGTACAGACTAAAAAATTAGTTCAGTGTCTATTTAGATGGAGGTAGGATTCAACTCCAAGTTAACCCATAGATGGGGGCATTCCTGCCAGTAGAGGGTTTGACCCTTAGTAGCAATCCCTGCATTATAGAACAACGTATCTAGCGTAGGTTGAGATATCTTCCTTCCAGTTATTATGATGGTTGATACATCTCATTTGAGTTTTCCTGCTAGCGAAGGTTAATGAAAGAACTTCCTATCAGAGAGGGTTAAATCACAGCTTGTCTTTACCCATGGCATGGTACTGACACCCTTTTAACTGGGGTTACAGGTTGGACCCTAATTTATTTAGAAAGGGGTATGTCAGTTAGATGATTACCTCATATAGTCTCAATTTCAGATTTAGTCTCAGTATAGAACTCAGTTCAGTTCAACAGACTCAAGACTGCCAGACACAATCACTTAGCTCAGTACGGAGCTCAGTATGGTTTCACAAAATTAGGACTAGTAGATATAGTCATTCTATTATCAGTAATTTAGTATCAGTATACTTAGATATCTATTAATCAGTGTTCAAACTCAGTACCCAGTGTTATCACAATCTCAGTTACAATTCACGTATTCATGCATGTACTCTTATCTAGTTATACTCATTTCATTCAGTTAGTATTGTTCATGCATATGAACCTATGCATTTCAACCTACCTCACTTAGCATACCAGTACATTCAAAGTACTGACGCATACTTTTCTCTTATGCTATGATGTCTTATAACATATGTTCAGACGCACGGGCTCCAGAGTACCCTTAGCAGTTCAGATATCCAACAGTCAGGATAGTGGTGAGGCCTCATAGTTCGAGAACATGATTATTGCTTCAGTTTATTTTAGTAGTTAGTTGGGGACTTGTCCCATCAACTCCATATTATAGATAGTTTAGAGGCTTTTTAGACTAGAGTATTTTCAGACAGTTTTTTAGTTTTCAGTATTGACGTCCAGTTTTGGTATAGTGATACCATATTCAGTTTTATCTATAGATTTGAACCTTATGGAAAGTTTCCGCCTAATTTCTGTATATTTTAGTATTTTTATTCAGTTATTACAGTAGCTACTAGTCATATGTTAGCTTGTGGTCCTTCAGGATTATGAGCATCGTGTAGCGTCCAGGGTACAAACTTGGGGCGTTGCAAACTTTGTATTAGAACCTAGGTTCAATAGAGTCCTAGGGAGTTTGAAAGACATATCTAGTAGAGTCTTGTGTATGGGTGTGTAGTATGGCACACTTATGGATAGGAGGCTATGAGGTGTTTTAGGAAAAATTTCCCCTTTTTAGTATTCATGTCATGCGAGTGAGCATGAGCTCTAGTTAAATTCTCATTCTAATCCAAGTTTATATTCTATTTATAGAACATACCTCCAAAGAGGACTAAGGAAAAAGGAATGGGAGACCAGCCACAACCCCAATCCATCTCGCCAGATCCTCTAGACAAACCCATTTCCTATGCTGATTTTAGAGCAGATTTTACCACCCTAGCTAATTTTGTGGTAGCCCAAAATGAACGTCCAGCTGTTGCTCCGACCAACCCAGTGGCCAATACCGCTACTGCTAGGATTTGGGACTTCACACGAATGGACCCTCCATGTTTTATATGGTCTAAGTCAGATGAGAACCCTCAGGAATTTCTTGATCAGGTGCAGAAAGTTACTAATATTATAGACGTAACTTTTGTTTAGAGCTTTGAGTTAGCCACGTATCAATTACAGGATATGTCACACTCATGGTCTAAAAAGTGGAAAGTAAAAAGGGTCGCATATGTAGGGTCCATAGAATGGGAGACGTTTGCTATTGCTTTTCTAGATAGGTTCATCCCGCTAGAGTTGAGGAAAGCAGAGGTTTTGGAGTTTATAAACCTAAAGCAGGGAAATATGATAGTACAAGAGTATTCTCTCAAGTTTACTTAGTTAGCCAGATATTCCCCTCATGTAGTAGCAGATAGCAGATCTAAGCTGAGTAAGTTTGTGTCAGGGTGTCTAGCAGTGTGGTCAAAGAGTGTAGGACCACAATTCTAAGTAAAGAGATGGACATATCCAGGCATATGGTCCATGCTCAGCAGATATAAAAGGTGAAGAATAAAGATAAGAAGAGGGAGAACAAGAGAGCTTGAATAGGTGCTTTCAACTTTATTCAACGTAAGTTAAAGGGTGGGAATCATTCTAAGTTTCATCCAAAATCTTCAGTTCTGGATCCGTCCTTAGATAGTGAACCTGTGCCTAAATTCAAAGACAGCAACAAAGATAAGGCATCAGGCACTAAACCTCAGGGCAGTGTTAGCAGTGCCCGAACCAATCCCTTTTGTCAAAAGTGTGGCAGGAACCACCAGAGTATCTATAGAGCGGGCAGTGTGTATATTTCAGATATGACAAGCCAGGCCACAAGGTCAGACAGTGTCCTCAGGTGCGTTTTTAGAATCAGCACAACCATCCCACAGCTCAGTCTAGTTGCCCAAATCAGTAGGGTGCCGCATCCAGTGCCACCAGTGGGCAGTGCCCAAATAGACTCTATGCTCTTCAATCCAAATAGGATTAGGAAAGTTCTCCTGATATGGTCATTGGTACATTAAAAGCTTTCTATTTACATGTTTATGCTTTGCTAGATCTAGAAGCCTCTTTGTCCTTTGTTACTCCATATATAGTAGTTGATTTCGGAGTCAGTCCCAAAATTCTAGCAGAGCCTTTCTCAATCTCTACCCCAGTGGATAAATCCATCATATCTAGGCGGGTATATAGGAACTGTTCAGTTTTGATATCTCAGAAAGTCACTTCAGCACACTTAGCCAAATTAGAGATGACTGATTTTGATGTCATTATCGGCATGGAGTGGATTCATTCCTACTATGCCTCAGTCGACATCAGAAATAGAATTGTCGAATTTTAGTTTCTAAATGAGCCTGTCTTAGAGTGGAGGGGTAGTACTTCAGCACTTAGGGGTTAGTTTGTTTCTTACCTTCGGGCTAGAAAAATGATATCTAAGGGATGTTTCTACCATCTCGTTCGAGTCCAGGACTCTAGTTTAGAAACCCCTAATCTTGAATTAGTGTCAGTAGCATATGAGTTCCCAGATGTGTTACCCGAAGATCTTCCCAGAGTCCCTCCTAAAAGGGAAATTGACTTTGGCATAGACCTCCTCCCAAATACTCAGCCCATATCCATTCCGCCATATAGAATGGCCCCAGCAGAACTCAGGAAGTTAAAAGAATAGTTAAAGGATCTCCTAGATAAGGGATTTATTAGACCCAGTGTTTCCCCATGGGGTGCACTAATTTTATTCGTGCATAAGAAAGACGGTTCTCTCAGGATGTGTATTGATTACTGTCAACTAAATAAGGTCATGATAAAAGACAAGTACCCTTTTCCCAGAATCAATTACTTATTTGATCAACTTCAGGGTGCCAGTTACTTTTCCAAGATAGACATCATATCGGGCTATCATCATCTTAGATTTAGAGAATGTGACATCCCGAAAATAGCCTTCAAAACTCGGTATGGTCACCTCGAATTCTTAGTCATGTAATTTGGTCTTAACAATGCTCCAGTAGCTTTCATGGACTTGATGAACCGTGTGTTTAACCAGTACTTAGACATGTTTGTCATAGTCTTCATAAATGACATTCTTGTCTACTACCGCAGTGAGCATGATCATGTAGATCATCTCAGAGTAGTACTATAGACTCTCAGAAACCATCAGTTATTCGCCAAATTTAGCTAGTGTAAATTCTATCTAAGGTCAGTAGCTTTCCTTGTCCATATAATTTTTGGTGATGGTATTAGAGTTGATCCCCAAAAGACCAAAGCAGCAAGAACCTATCCTAGACCTATCCGTCTATAAGATATCAGGAGTTTCTTAGGCTTGGCTAGCTCTTATCAATGGTTTATTGAGGGATTTTCATCTATTACATCCACTATGTCCATATTGACTCAAAAGAAAGTGAAATTCTAGTGGTTAGATTCTTGTGAGAAGAGTTTTCAGGAGTTGAAGACTCGACTCACTACAACTCTAATTTTGACCCTACCAGATAGTTTAGATGGGTTTGTGGTATATTGTGATGCCTCCAAATTCAGTTTGGGGTGTGTTTTTATGTAGAGAGGTAAGGTCATAGCCTACGCCTCTAGACAACTTAAGCCCTATGAAAAGAACTATCCTACTCAAGATCTTGAGTTAGCAGCAGTAGTGTTTTCCTTACAGATTTGGAGGCACTATTTGTATGGGGTGCACGTGATGTGTTCACTGACCATAAGAGCCTACAATATGTGTTTTCTCAGAAAGATTTAAACCTCCATCAGATAAGGTGGTTGGAGTTGTTGAAAGACTACAACATGAGTGTCCTGTATCATCTAGGCAAGGCGAATATAGTGTCTGACTCTCTAGTAGAATGTCTATAGGTAGTGTTGCCCATGTTGAGGACAGTAAGAAGAAGTTAGCTAAAGAAGTTCTTCATCTTGCCCAACTAGGTGTTCGCTCAGTCGATTCAGTAGAAGGTAGTGTATGGGTGCAGAGTAGCTCAGAATCATCCTTAGTTTTCAAGGTAAAGGAAAAACAAGATAGGGATCCCAGTCTATTTAAGTTGAGGGAATCATCCAGAGATCAAAAGGTAGAGGTTTTCTCCCAAGGGGGAGATGGTGTGTTATGCAGTCAGGGTTGGGTATGTATGCCAGGTGTAGATGGCTTGAGGCAGTAAATTCTTGCAGAGACGCATGGCGTGCACTACTTTATTCATCCAGGTGCCACTAAGATGTATCGTGATTTACAGGAGATCTACTGGTGGAGTGAGATAAAGAGAGATATTGCAGAGTTTGTGGCTAAGTGCTCAACATGCAGCAGGTTAAGATTGAGCATCATATGCCTAGTAGGTCCATGAAAGAGTTCAGCATTCCTACCTAGAAATAGGAAGAAGTGAACATGGACGTTGTAATGGGTTTGCCTTGTACTCGTTGACAGCATGATTCAGTTTGGGTCATTATGGACAGAATGACAAAATCAACTTATTTTCTACCGATCCATACCTCCTATTCAGTCGAGGATTATGCCAAACTCTATATCAGGGAGTTGGTTAGATTGCGCGATGTTTTGTTGTCCATTATCTTAGATAGAGGTACCCAGTTTACCTTTCATTTATGTAGAGCATTCCAAAAGGGTCTTGGTACCCGAGTTCAACTCAGTACAACCTTTTATCCTTACACAGATGGTCAAGCAGAAAGGACTATTCAGACTTTAGAAGATATGTTGCGAGCGTATGCGATTGACTTTAAAGGTAGTTGGGATGACCACTTGCATTTGATTGAATTCACATACAACAACAACTATCATTCCAAGATTCAGATGGTTCCATTTGAGGAGCATTATGGTAGGAGATACAGGTCTCCCATTGGTTGGTTTGAAATGGGAGAGGTGTAGTAGGGCTTGACTTGGTACTTGATACCTTAGATAAATTTTAGTTGATCAGAGAAAGGATTAAGACAGCTCAGAGCCAACAGAAATTGTATGCAGATGTGCACAGAAAGGATCTCGAGTTTAAGATTGATGATTTTGTATATTTAAAAATCTTTTCTATGAAAGGAGTGAAGAGGTTTGTCAAGAAAGGGAAACTCTGTCCCTAATATGTCGGTCCTTACTGAATTCTCAATTATTTCAGAAAGGTAGCGTACGAGCTTGAGTTGCCTCCAAACTTAGCTTCAGTACATCCCGTGTTCTATGTCTCCTTTCTTAAGAAATGAATAGGTGACCCAACAGTCATAGTCTCTATAGAGGGCATAGATATTCAGAACAAACTCTCTTATGAAGAGATTCCAGTCAAAATCCTTGATTATCAAATTCATAGAACGAGGAACAAAGAAGTCCCTATAGTCAAAGTTCTTTGGCAGAATTTGTCCATTGAGGGAGCTACTTGGGAAGCCGAAGTAGATATGCGAGCCAAGTATCCTCACCTCTTCTCCGCAAACTTAGACCCAGCTCAAGGTAACAGTTCCCCTAACTCTATTCAGTCTCATGTTCAGATATAACTACCAGCTTTGTATTAGTTAACATTGCATACTCAGTCATGCATTCACGAACTAGTTCAGTCATGTACTCATGCATCAGATATGCATGTTCAATGTATAAAGTCAGCTTATTATTAATCCTAGTCATGTATTCATGAATCATATTTAGCTATGTACTCATGCATTAGATATGCATGTTCAGCATGTTAATTCAGTATATCAGTAATTTCGGTCATGATATCATGCTTCAGTTGTGCATATCCAGTGTCTAGATCCAGTCTATCAGCATTGTCAGCTTAGTCAGTCACATTCAAGGATGAATGTTCCCAAGGGGGAGATATTATAAGACCCCGCAAAATCCTAAGCTTAACTCAGTCTTTTAAGCTTGCTAAGGGGTCCCAACTTAGAAAATTTTATCTAAGTATTTAGACTTAGTATTATTTTGGCCTTCGTAAGTTGGTAACTCTATTTTACGACCTCTATGACCTTAAAATGTTAATCTTTAAGTTGATTCATGATTAGGAATGTTATTAGCTGTTCTTGGATGAGTTTCAGATTTTTCAGACCTCATTTGAACTATGTTTGGGAATCCAAAATAGTGTATCAACGTGATCTCGGTGTGGCACAATGACCATTGCGTTGATCAATATTTTTCCTTGGCTTACAGTGGCAATTTCCATTGAACCTACGCGTCGATGGTTTAATTTTCAGTCATTAAAAAGCCGCATCTTAGGGGGTAATTGGGTCTTTTTATGACATCCTTCAGCCTCCATAATATGAGATTTAGCCCTCAATTAGCAAATTATATTCATTCTTTCTCAAAACATACCAGATAAAAATCCTAGGAGATTAAATTCCAAATTCAAGGCTCAAGATTCCACCATTAATCTTTAGGAATTTAGCAACCAAGGTATGTGAAGTGTTCATCTAAGGGTTCCTTCCACCCCTGGAGTCCAAGAATCTCTTTAAACTTCAATTAGTTTGATTTCATGATTTCCATGATTGAAATTTATGTGTATCCATGATTATTATTTGAATTCGATTCTTATTTCATGATTTATTACACGTTTGATATGGAAATTGATTATTATGCATGTAGATTCGTGTGAATCCATGTTAAACCCTTGAAATTATAAAATTAGAATTGAATCATGATGATCACATTGTGTTTAGTAATATATGCATATATTATTCCATGCAAGTGTTTGATAAAATTCCTCTATAGATACATTATGAATAAGTGTGCATTTTTATGTTAAGCAAGGTCATGTGATGCTTTACTTTTCATGCTCTCGAGTCCTGGGGGTATGAAATTCGACCCTCTCCGCGACACGCCAAGCACTAAAATGACACAGTTTTACGACTAGGTCTTAAATTAGCCATAACTTCTTACCCGGGTATCGGATTTGGGAGAATCTTATATCGACGAAAATCTTATCAAATTTCCCACGTGATAAAAAGTCAAAATTAGGGAAATTCTATATGGTTAACATGATACTCATTTAGGATTCACTCCTACATCTTTTAGGGCCAGAATTATGCTTCATTCGACAGCTCTGAGGCTCAAACTATGAGGGAACTTTGCGGGGTCTTACATTGCTTGATGTAAAAATGTGCCCTTTTATTAAATGAGTAATCCAAGTTAATGTTAATTGAAAATTAAAGGGTCTGTTATTTGTCTAGATAACTTTTTTTACTTCTTACTGGTGTTCAAACTTTCCATTTATATGTCAGATTCTATTCTATAAAATGCATTATTTTAAGCGTGCTAGAATCTCCTCATTTGAAGGTAAAGTCTCCTTAACCTTCCTACTCACTTCTACCTTCATACTCCTTTTTCTCAATTTTGCGTGACTCACTTTTTATTTTAGTCAATTTAAAAAAGAATGTTATATTTTTATTTTAATAAAAATTTAATTTAAACTATCCATTTTACCCTTAATGAAATGAATATTCATACAAGCATCTTAGATTCATTTTAGACCACAATTTTTCTTTTTTTAAAAAAACCTTTTAAAATATGTGTCCAATCAAACTAATCTCACATAAATTGGACAGAGAGAGTGATACTTATGTCAAATCATTCTATAATCTTTTTTTCTTAAAAAAATTCATTTCTTAATGTTTGCTAGCATTTTCTCTGCAACAATTTCACACATTCACTATTGACTTTTAACCCTTGTCTTTATATATTTCTGTTTACCATTGATTTTGGGACAATTAGATCTATTGATGGGTCAAGACAATAAATTAAGATCTTGACTCGAATTAGCATTAAAAGTTTCCAAGAGAGTATGCAATTTAAGCACAGAATGCAAATACCAAGTAAAATTAAGATCGAAGAAATTCTAAAAGCAAGCATGATCCATAACACCCTAGCTACAAGAAAGTAGCAATTTCTAATGCTTGGTGAGCGAGAGTAAAACAACAACAACAAAAAACCCAGTATATTCCTACACAGAGGAGTCTGGGGATGGTATAATGTACGCAGTCCATACCACTACCCCCGACGGAGTAGAGAGGTTGTTTTCGATATAATGATGCAATAAAGAAGGCTTAGCAACAAAGCTAAAGGATTTTGTTTCTTGAGAATAGATAGGAGTGAAAATTCAAATCCCTTATAATGTAGTAAGTGTGACTATTTATAGGGTACAAGGATTGTCTTTGGCCAATAGAAGAGTGTCATTTTAAACCTACAATACAACAATCAATAACTGAGAGGCACTTGTCATTGGTGTCCCTGTGTTCTTCATATGGAATTCTTACCTCCTTTAACAAGCTCAAATGAAATTGAAGATACAAATATGAAATTCTCAAGACTCTTAAGGGTCGTTTGGTTGGGAAAAAGTTATTCCAAGATAATTAATCTTAGATTAGTTATCTCAAGATTAGGTATTCCACCATGTATGTGGTATAACTTATCCCAGCACTGTAGTGTCAATGGTGGGATAAATAATTCTGGTACTAACTAATACCTCATACCAAACACGGGAGAAAATAGTCCTTCATTTTATTCCAGAACTATTTACTTTTATACCTCACACCAAATAACCTCTTAGTCATAAGTACAAGAGTGACTCTAAATACAATATGTCGTAATTATAATAAGAATTATATGTGATATGTCAAATAAAGATAGAGGGAGCTGGAGTAGTCTCCTAAAAGAAGAAGCTCACAACAGCTTTGAAATCTGCAATAAACCAGCACAATCACACACCGTGAAGAGCAATCAAATCAAGATATACATCAAAAAAATGCAAGAAAATTAGAGTGAGTATGATCCAATTGTACTCGATAAGCATCATAGACCAACTAAGCTTAGGTAAAAAATTATATCAGGTAAAGAATACTATAGTACCCTATATGTAGAAAAGTACTAGAAATTAAATATCAAGTATACCACAAATATCTCATTCACAATTACAAACTAAAATACAATGATATGAAATGACATGCAATGGTCAAATACCTATCGTATACACATTTCGATCATTTTTCGCTCTAGGATAGGACCCATGTGGGACTCACAAGGTTCATATACTATCAATTAAATATCATTGATAACATCATGCTTCACCATTTTGAAAATGCAAAAGACGACTCAAAATATCAAACCTCATCATTCGGCAAATGCAACAAATTAGTCAATTCAAAAACTAGTTTCCTTATAGTATCACACTCTAGAGATCCATAAAATGAATAAATTTGTACGATGATAATAACACGAAACCAAATATGATAAATATAAATGGGATCTCAAACTATTAATCAACACATAGTCTTAGGCTACAAGCCTAATCACCCCAAATTTCAATTTCATATCACAATCATGATAGAAGACCCAATTCAGGCATCAAAGTAATAATCCACCTCAATTTGACAAGGCATCACTAGTTTTGCGCAACCAAAAGTATTCTTTGCATGATAAGTTTCCATCCAAGAAAGACTGAAAGAAGTTAAATCATAACCTAACTTTAAGTCAAACAGCAACACCAAAAGAATTCAACAAATAGCTTTTCCTTTACACGTGATTTTTGAATGCTCCTGATCTATCAAAAATGAATTTTAAATATGAGTTCAAAGATACCCATGTTCCTATATTTCTATTTTGAATTTAAAAAGACAACTAAAAGTCAACCACAAAATTTCATAGTATTAAGTATAAATTCAGACAATCCAATAGAGGAAATCCATGATTTTAGGAAATCAAATTGTTGAGGGATCTCAGGTGTCAATTTCAATGGTTCCTACAAAATTTCTCATTTTTTATTTTTTCCCAACTTCTCAAATACAAATTTTGGCCTGATGGGTGAAATATCTTTAATTTTATTCGAATTCATACCAACTGGTACACTACTTGGCTTAATCTTATGGATTTGGCATTTGAATATCTTCTGTGATCTCCATGGCATTTACGGGTATTTTTCTTTTGAATCCCTCAAATTTTGTTTTCCTTTCATGTTTTACTCAATGAAAATGAACTTTCTTTGTCATTAAATTGTTGGAACCCTAACCTGTATACCCCGTTCCTCTTGTCTCTATTTTGACCATTCATGGTTTAGTGTTAAAGAAAAAATGAGTGTTAATTAGATAAAATTGATAAAAAGAGGGTGTTTAAGATCATGTGTCTTGGTATGATATTGTCACAACCCGAGACTACCCCCTAGTCATAACACGGTACTTAGAACCACAAGTAATCCTAAGCTAACCCATGTATTGGCATGATACTTGAGCAACTAATACTTAGAACCACAAGTAATCCTAAGCTAACCCATGTATTGGCATGATACTTGAGCAACTAATTTTAATTGTATAAAAACTAAATTTGCTGAGCGGAAACATAATCATTAGGAAATCTGAATAAGTATATAACTGATAAAGTTTACATCATGATAAATCTGAAGAAACAAACTCAACTCACATGTAATGACTCTGACTGACTATTTATGAGTCCACTACTATGTTGACTATAGATAGTTGGTACATGCCTCCAACTACCACTAATGAATACACATGAATAATCAAAATGAAGTATATGAACTACAGCTGACTGCAGTCCCTAAAATAGGAGAAGTTATCACCTGGTGGATGGAAGTTGAAATTGTCTGATTATGATGTGTAGGCTACAACTGGTACCTACAATATGAGACAATGTAGCATATAGACATATATGTGGATCAGTACTTCTAGAATTTTCTGAGTAAATGGGGGTGAATGCTATAATTAAAACTGATTTCATACATAAACTTAAAACATGCATACTAAGTGCAAGTAGACTTACCGAGAGACTGAAATAAACTAAAAGCTGAAGTATCTTAAAGCATGATTAACTAACATAATATAATAAGTTGGTGAATCACTACACTTAGTTTCTAAAAATCTTTACTTTCGTAGAACACAAAAGGAACTACAACTAGGGAGTGGTAAAAACATAAATGTTGTAAGAAATTTTCTTATAAGGCTGAATATGCTGTAAAAGTTGTACTATGGATGAAGTATGAATACTGGGTCTGAAACTATGTGGTTGAAACTGACATAACTCAAGGATCTAAATATACAAATATACTAAGCCTGAATGAATAACCATACAAAACCAAATAAAGCATGTACTACAAAGATTTGATTAACTGAATGGTCGATGCCTGTGTGATTGAACGAATGAAATCTAAGTGAATGGATGACTAATGTCTATATACTAAGTAGCTGATTTATGAATGTTAAATAAATAATATATAGGAGCTCAAACTCTTGATTTCTTGGGGAAAAGAGTTTAGATTTTTTTCTTGGGAAGGGAAGGGTTTACATAAGTGTTTGATGATGAAAAGTGGACAAATAATGCTCTTTTGGTGTTTTTATTCGTCACTTGGGAGCTTGGGGGAAAGAGGTAATGACAAAAATCCCTTTGGGATTGTACTTTTGGATGCAGGAAAAACAACCTCCGCATCTTAGAGCTTGACATGGTAACTTAGTCCTACATCAAGGTGTTATCACAACTGCTTACTAGTTCTAACAAAAATGATCATAATTTATGCTCGGGTATCATATTAAGGCAAAATTGGTATTTTTGGAAATATAATTCAATTATCTATAACTTGGTGGCTCTTGAGATGATAAATTCCATATATGTAAAAATTTATACACGTTCAAAGTTGACCCTTGTATAATTGAATACCAAAGTTTGGTTGAATCAAAGACTTTTAGCTCAACTTTTCTCCAAGTGATTCCTATGAACATTTTTCACATCATAAGAACTTCACACACTAGCATAAAAATCATGACACATATATTCTATCATAAATCATGGGATAAGAGTTTACACATATAGGAATGACAGTTCGATTTTTAGCTAAAAATGTGGGGTGTTACATTATATCCCCATTGGAATCATTCATCCTCGAGTGAGACTGGTTAGACTGAGAATACTAAAATAATGCAACCATATACTAAACATGAATGACTTGGAACATAATTGCATAACTGAATCTGAGCATGATACATGAACTGATATGGTTTCGTGAATACATGCAATGACATGCGAACGGTTATAAGGCTGAGATAGAAACAAGAGAGTCAACTTTTGAGTAACTATTACCATAGGATGGATCTAGTTTCATGAATAAAAGTTGAGAGGTTTAGGACATGATAACTAGGGGTATTACAATATCTCCCCCTTGGGATCATTCATCCCCTGAATATGTAATACCCTGAAATCCAAACCAATGTTAGAGCTATGTTTCAAGATCATTCCAAGTAAATTATAGTTATTTGGTATTTTATGAGTGATTTTGATGTATATTAAAGCCTCAAATAACTCTCAACTATTAGATGAATCAAAATATGCGCTATCGATTAAGTTTTTGGGAAGAATGTTGCTTTAGTCAACATCAAATAGGCATATATTTTATTCTACTGAAAAATTTTATAGTTTAAGACAACCCTAATGATAGGAAATTGAATTATCTTTCCAACAATACCAATTTTGCCTTAATCCGTTACATGAGTGAGAAGTTATGATACTTTTAGTGAAAAATAGTAGCCCAACGCGATAAGGCAGTGTCACTGTGATGGACAAAATCACATTTGTCCTTTTCCAATGTGTCATTGTGATTGTAAATATGTTGAAAAAAGGGTAAAATTCATGTTTAGAGAGGTACAATAACACTGCATCGTGCCATTAGGAGAAATAGGGATCATCATTTTCTAGCAGCACAACGTGATAAGCACCACAGCACGCCAAAGGTCAAAATTGAGATTTTCAGTCCAATTTTGAGTTTTAATTCCCAAGGTTAGCTTGGCCTTTTCCCATAGCCCCCAAATCGTGTAAACAAAGAATTTAACCTATCCTAAGCATATTATGTTGATTTTTCATCAATTTAATCTCCAAGAAAACCCAAGGCTTCAACATGCAACTCCAAGAAACTCCAAAATTCACCATTTTTTTTCCAATATAATTCAAATTCAAGGTTCCCAATTCAAGAACTTCCACGATTTCATTATCCCAGGTATGTTAAGTGTTCATCCATGGGTCCCTTTCACCCATGGAGTCTAAGAATCTAATTTTTAAATTAGCAGTAATGATCTTTTACAAGTTATTATGATTTTTAACCATGAATTCCCATGAATCTTGATTCTATACCATGTTTACATGAAATTGTTGTTGTTATTAAACTCCACACATTTAAATAATGTTATTTTCTGATTTAGACCATAATTAATGATGTTGATGTTGAAATTATGCTATTACTACAAGCTTTAAACTATTCCTATGCTTATCTTAAGCTATGATTATCAGGTGTTTGATGAAATGCCTACAAGAATGAATTTTTAATGAATGTTTTCACATTATATCCCTAAAGTTTTGTACTATTTTTTATATTATTGCTATCATGTCCTAGGGGTTATGAATACCCAAAAACATAGCTGTTTACTTAGTCTTAGTATATTTAGAATAGTTTCAGATAAATCATGAGTGCCAATAGTTCAGTCAGATATCATAATTAGTTAACTTAGAACAATTTAGTATTCCAAGTCAATTTAGCTGGGAGTAGGATTTAGCATCGTCGGAACCCAGGGATGGGGGCTCACCTGCCAGTTGAGGGTGTGACCTTTAGTTGCAGTCCATGTATTCCATAATTACTTAGCCAGCGTAGGTTGAGATATTAATCTACCAGTTGAGGGATGGTCTTATAAGGGCACCTGCCAGTTGAGGGTAACCCTTAGTCCTTTGCGACAACACTTCAGTTGATCCATGTAGCCAGTGTTAGTACCCGTTGCATGGTATTGACACCCTTCTAACTGGGGTCACAAGTTGGACCCCAAGTTGTTTATTAGGGTATGTCAGTTAGATGATAGATCCTACAGTCTTAGTTCACTCATCATCTCAGTAATTCAGTTTCAGTTTTGCTTGACCATAGTATATAGATAGTTATTCATTTGTCGGTACATAGTTTTTCAGTTTACAGATTATATTCAAAATATATTTTATGCTTGTTCATGCATTCTCAGTATTTATAGATTTTATACATTCTATTTAGTGCTTCATGAAATTCACTCAATTAGTTATTTGTCATGTACATAAAACTATGTATATCAGCCTACCTCATTTAGCATACCATTATATTCAAAGTACTAATCGCATACTCATTTCTTGCTCTATGATGTATCATATCATAGGTTTGGATGCTCAATTTTCGAATCGCGGTTAGACTCTCCAGATTATTAGACGTAGTAGTGATGAGTCCTCATATTTCGAGGACATGGTTTATTTATCTTAGCTATTTCATCAGTTTTAGTATTTATCCACTCAATATGAGTTAGTTAGGGTTTTGTCCTATCAGCTCCACAGTCAATCAGTAGAGGCTTTTCAAACTAGTACAGATAGTTAGTCAGTCTTCAACTTTTAGTTATCATTGTCAGACATTTTATTAGTATTATCAGTATTGTTTTACAGACTTTATCATAACTATGACTTAAAAACCTTATTGCATTATATCTTTTATTTTCTGTACATGATCTCTTGTTATCAATTTTATTCAATGCTCATAGCAGGTACTAGCTCATGGGTTATCTTATGGTTCCTCAGGACTGCAAGCACCATTTGACACTCAGGGTGTACTCTCGGGTCATTACAAACTTGGTATCAGAGTCTAAGGTTTTAAAGTGTCCTAGAAAGTCTGAAAGTCGTGTCAAGTAGAGTCTTGTTCATGGGTGTGAAGCGCACCACACTTATGGAAAAAAGGCTACGAGGAGTTTTAGGAAAACTTTCTGTTCTTTCAGTATTCATGCCGTACGAATAAGCATAAGCTCATATTAAACTCTCTGTATAATCTATTCTCACTTCCGTTTATAGAATATGCCTCCTAAAAAGACAAACACAAGAAGAAATATGAACTAACCAACACCTTTGCCCCTTCATAAAGATCCCTTGAATGAGCATGTTTCTCATACAGAGTTCTGAGCTGCATTTACTACTCTAGCTTACTCTGTAGTGGCTCATAATGTTTAGCTAGCCACTGTTTCATCCAACCCAGTGGCCAATACTACCTCAGCTAGGATTTGGGACTTTACCCCAATGAATCCTTCTCTATTTTTAGGATCCAAATCTGAAGAAGACCTATATAAATTCTAAGACATGGTTTAGAAGGCAAATATTATGGGGGTGACTTCAAGTAAGAGTATTTAATTGTCTAATTACCAGCTACAGGATATATCCCATACCTGTTTTAAGTAATAAAAAGAAGATAAAAGCATAGATGTTAGGCCTATAGAATAGGAGAAGTTAGCTACAGCCTTCTTAGATAGATTCTTCCAATTGGAGTTGAGAGAGGCCAAAGTATTGGAGTTTATCAACTTGGGGTAGGGCAACATGAGTATGAATGAGTATTCCCTTAAGTTTACTCAGTTAGCTAGGTATGCTCCTCATGTGGTGGCTGATAAAAGATCTAGGATGAGCAAGTTCATGTCTGGGGTATCTGATAGTATGGTTAAGGAGTGTAGGACTACAGTTAATTAACAAGGTGGACATATCTAGGCTTATGGTCCATTCTCAATAGATTAAGGAGCATAAGAATAAGGAAAAGGAGAGAGAGAACAAGAGGGCTAGAAATGGTAGCTTTAATTTTACCCAGCCAAAGGCAGAATGTGGTAATCATCCTCAGTTCTTTCAAAAATCTTTAGTCCCAGCTCCATCTCCAGCTATTACCATAGTAGCCTAATTCAAAAGTGATAATTAAGATAGAGCGCCAGGCTCTAAGTCCCAAGGCAGTGTAAATAGTGGGCGTACAAATCCTCTTTTCCAAAAACATGGTAGAAACCATCAAGGTATTTGTAGAGTTGGTAGTGACATTTTGCGTATGGAAATCCAGGCCGCAAAGTCAGGGATTTCCTAAATAATAGTAAGCAGGGTCAATCCAGTCGACCCTAGTTCCAGCCGACCACCCGATTCAGTAGGGTGCTGCTTCTAGAGCCACCAGTGGTCAGCACCTAAACAGATTGTATGCACATCAGTCCTGAAAGGATTAGGAAAGTTCCCGTGATATGGTTACTAGTATGTTTCAGGTATTTTATTTACATGTTTATGCTTTACTATACCCTAGGGCATCTCTTTCTTTTGTAACCCCTTATATAGTTATTGATTTCGGTATTAGTCCTAAGATTGTAGCCTAGACAGTATACAAGAACTGTCTGGTTACAGTGTCTCAGAAAGTTTCTTCAGTAGACCTTGTACAGTTAGAGATGATGGATTTTGACTTTATTCTTGACATGGATTAGCTCCATTCATGCCATGATTCAGTGGATTGCAAAAATAGAATAGTTCATTTTCAGTTTCAAAATGAACCAATCTTTGAATGAAGGGGTAGTGCTACAACACTTAGGGGTCAGCTTGTTTCGTACCTTAGAGCGAGGAAAATGATATCCAATGTGTGTATTTATTATCTTATCTAAGTCATAGACTCTAATTTTGAGACTCCAAATCTTGAGTCAGTTTCAGTAGTGAGGGAATTTCCAGATGTGTTCCTTAAAGATCTTCCTGGAGTTTCTCCTGAAAGGGAAATCAACTTTAGGATAGACCTTTTTCTAGATACCCAGCCCATCTCTATTCCACCGTATAGAATGGCTCCAGCCGAACTAAAAGAGTTGAAAGAACAAATGAAAAATCTCCTAGATAAGGGATTCTTTAGGCCTAGCATTTCCCCATAGGGAGCACCAATTTTGTTCGTGAGTAAGAAAGATGGTTCTCTTAGAATGTGTATTAACTATCGTCAGCTGAACAAAGTCATAATTAAGAACAAATACCCACTTCCCAGAATCGATGACTTGTTTAACCAACTTTAGGGTGCCTGTAATTTTTCTAAGATAAACCTCAGATTCGGCTATCATCAGCTCAGAGTCAGAGAATGTGATATTCCAAAAATACCTTTTAGAACTTGGTATGGTCACTTTGAGTTTCTAGTCATATTCTTTGGTCTTACAAATGCCCCAAAAGCCTTCATGGACTTGATGAACTAAGTGTTCAAGCAGTACTTGGACATGTTCCTCATAGTCTTCATTGATGACATTTTTTTCTATTCTCGTAATGAAAATGATCATCCAAACCACCTCATGATAGTATTTTAGACTCTTAGAACCCATCAGTTATTTGCTAAATTCAGTAAGTGAGAATTTTGGCTTAGATTAGTAGATTTTCTTGGCCATATTATTTTTGGTAATGGCATTAGAGTTGATCCTCAAAAAATCAAAGTAGTGAGAAACTGACCTAGAACCATCTCTCCATTAAATATCAGGAGTTTCTTGGGCTTGGTTGGCCATTACCGGTGGTTTGTTAAAGAGTTTTTGCCTATTGCATCTCGTATATCTAGATTGACTAAGAAAAAAGTCAAGTTTCAGTGGTCAGATTCTTGTGAGAAGATTTTTCAGGAGTTGATGACTCGATTTACCAGAACCTTAGTTTTGATGTTACCAGATGGTTTCGATGGGTTTGTTGTGTATTGTGATGCTTTTAGAATTATTTTGGGGTGTGTTTTGCTGTAGAAGGGTAAAGTTGTGGTCTATGCCTCTAGAAAACTTAATCCCTATGAAAAGAATTACCCTACCCATGATCTTGAGTTAGCAGCTGTTGTGTTTACCTTAAAGATTTGGAGGCACTATTTGTATGGGGTTCATGTTGATGTTTCCATAGATCATAAAAGCCTGCAGTATGTATTCTTGCAGAAGGATTTGAACGTCCATTAGAGAAGGTGGTTAGAATTATTGAAAGATTATGATATGAGTGTTTTGTATCACCCAAGTAAGGTCAATGTAGTAGCAGATGCCCTAAGTAGATTGTCCATGGGTAGTGTTTCTCATGTTGAAGATGGAAAGAAAAAGTTAGTTTAGGAAGTTCATCATCTTGCCATATTAGGTGTTTGTTTGGTTGATTTAGCTGAGGGTAGCGTTTAGGTTTAGAATAGTTTGGAATCTTCTTTGGTTGCCAAAGTGAATGAAAAGTAAGATAGGGATCCTAGTCTGGTAAAGCTGAATGAGTCAGTCAGAGATTAAAAAGTAGAGGTTTTCTCCCAAGGGGTAGATTATGTGTTGCATTGCTAGGGTATACTCTGTGTTTCATCTGTTTATGAGTTAAGACAACAAATTCTTATAGAAGTGCATGGTGCGTGTTACTCAATTCATCCAGGGGCCACGAAGATGTACTGCAATCTATGAGAAATCTATTTTTGGAGAGGGATGAAGAGGGATATACAGAGTTTGTAGCTAAGTGCTCCATTTGCCAACAGGTTAATATTGAGCATCAAAATCCTAGCGGGTCTATGCAGGAGTTTAGTATTCCCACTCGAAAGTAGAAGGAAGTGAACATGGACTTTATGATAGATTTACCTCGTACTCGTTGTCAGTATAATTCAATTTGTGTCATTGGGGAAAGGATGACCAAATTAGCCCATTTCTGGCCAGTCCATACTTTTTCTTCAGCCGAGGACTATGACAAGCTCTATATTAGAGATTTGGTTAGGTTGCACGGTGTTCCGCTATCTATTATCTCATACAAAGGTACCCAGTTTACCTCTCACTTTTGGAAAGCTATTCAGAAGGTTCTTGGTACCTAAGTTCACCTCAGTACAACCTTCTACCCTCAGGTAGATGGTCAGGTAGAGAGGACCATTCATACCTTTGATGATATATTGAGAGCGTGTATAGTTGACTTTAAGGAAAGTTGGGATGACCAATTGCCATTGATTAAATTCACGTATAATAAAAACTATCATTCCAATATTCAGATAGCTCCATTTGAGGCTCTCTATGAAAGAAGATGCAGATCTCCGATTGGTTGGTTTGAGGTAGGAGAAACTACTTTGATAGGGCCTGACTTGGTGTTTGATGCTTTGGAGGAAGTTCAACTAATTTGGGAAAGGCTTAGGGCCACCTAAAACCGACAGAAATCTTATATAGATGTGAGGAAAAAGGGTCTTCAGTTTGAGATTGTAGATTTTGTATATCTAAAAATCTCTCCAATGAAGGGGGTAAAGAGGTTTGGTAAGAAGGAGAAGCTTATTTCCCGATATGTTGGCCCTTATAGAATTTTGAGCCATTATGGAAAGGTGGCTTATGAACTTGAGTTGCCTTCAGATTTAGCATCAGTGCACCTTGTATTCCATGTCTCTTTGTTGAATAAGTGTATTGGTGACCCACCTGTAGTTGTTTCCTTAGAAAGAGTAGATATTCAGAACAACCTTTCTTATGAAAAAATTCCAGTCGAAATCCTACATTGACAAATTCGTAGACTAAGTAATAAAGAAGTTCCCTTAGTCATGGTTCTTTGGCAGAATCAGTCTATTGAGAGAGCCACTTGGGAAGCAGAAGCAGATATGCCAACCAAGTACCCTCATATTTTCTCTGCTAGATGAGACTCAGATTAAGGTAACAATCTTCTTAGAATTTCTCTTTTCCATGCTCAGTTTCAGATACATATCATTCTCATGTCAGTCATGCATTCAGGGAACCATTTTAGTAATGTATCATGTTTTAGACTCAGTCATGTAATCACATTTTCATCACATATATTCAACATGTAATCTCAATTCCTCAGTGCTTTTATTTTAACCAATCTCATTCGAGGACGAATAATCTAAAGGGGGAGATATTGTAATACCCCAAAAATCCAAACCAAAGTTAGAGCTATGTTTCAAGCTCATGCAAAGTACATTATAGTTCTTTCGTAGTTTATGAGTGAGGTTGATGTAAATTAAGGCCTTAAATAACTTCCAACTATTAGACGAATTAAAATATTCTTTATCAATTGAGTTTTTAAGAAGAATGCTGCTTTAGTCAACTTCAAACGAGCATATATTTTATTCTACTGAAAAATTTTCCAGCTCAAGAACTACCAAATGATAGGAAATTTAATTAGATTTCCAACGTTACCAATTTAGACTTAATCTGATACACGAGTGAGAAGTTATGTCACTTTTAGTGAAAAAAAAGTAGCTCAATACAATAATGTCGCGTCACATTGATGGCCAAAATCACTTTCGTCCTTTTTCAGTGTACCATCATGATTGGCACCGCATTATGCCAAGGGATAAATTCAAGTTCAGTGGGGCACCGTGATAGCACCGCGTCATGCCAAGGTGCTAAATTGGGATTGTCCTTTTCCAGTGGTGCAATGCGATAGCACTGCATTGCGTTATTGGACTCAATGGGTGAAAGGTACCGATTGATGAACTCCCACATTCTGTTATTGATTGAATTCTTGAAGAAACTTGAAATTGGAACTTGAAACCTTAAATTCTTGAGGAAGAACCCAATTCTTGATGTTTTCTGGAAGATTCTTGAACTTGGAAACTTAAACTCTTGATTTTTTGGGGAAAAGAGTCTATAATTTTTTTCTTGGGAAGGGAAGGGTTTGCATATGGGTTTGATGATGAAAAGTGTGAAAATAATGCCCTTTTGGTATTTTATTCCGTCACTTGGGTTCTTGGGGGAAGTGGAAATAATTAAATTTCCCTTTAGGCTTGTACTTTTGGATGTAGGAAAACCATCCTCTGCAACATGGAGCTTGACGTGGTAACTTAGACCCATGTCAAAGTGCTATCGCGACAACTTACTGGTTCTAAACAAAAAGATCTTAACTTTTAGCTCAGGTATCAGATTAAGGTAGAATTGGTATCTTTGGAAATATAATTCAATTATCTTTAACTTGGTTGGTCTTGAGATGATAAATTACATATATGTAACAATTTAAACATGTTCAAAGTTGACCCTTGTTGAATAGAATGCCAAAATTTGGCTGAATCAAAGACTTTTAGCTCAACTTTGCTCTAAGTTATTCGAATAAGATTTTTTCACCTTATAAGAACATCACACACTATCATACAAATCATAGCACATATATTCAATTATAAATCATGGGATAAGAGTTTACACACATAGGAATGATGATTTGATTTCTAGCTAAAAAATGTGGGGTGTCATAGTATCTCCCAATTGGAATCATTCTTCCTCGAATGAGACTGGTTAGGATAAGAATACTAAGGTAATCCAACCATATACTAAACATGTATGACTTGGAACATGATGGCAAACTGAGTCTTAGTATGATACATGAACTGATCTGATTTTGTGAATATATGCAATGATATGGGAATGGTTATAAGGCTGAGATAGAAACAAAAGAGTCAACTTATGAGTAACCATTACCTTAGGCTAAATATGTTTTTGTGAATAAAAGTTTAGAGGTTTAGGACACGATAACTCGGGGTATTACAACATCTCCCCCTTGGGATCATTCATCCCCCGAATGTGTAATACCCTGAAAATCCAAACCAATGTTAGATCTATGTTTCAATCTCATGAAAAGTACATTATAGTTATTTTGTAGTTTATGAGTGAGTTTGATGTAAATTAAGGCCTCAAATAACTCCCAGCTATTAGACAAATAAAAATATTCCTCACCGATTGAATTTTTGGGAAGAATATTGCTTTAGTCAACCTCAAATGAGCATACCTTTTATTCTACTGAAAATTTTTACAGATCAAGATCCACCAAATGATAAGAAATATAATTATCTTTCCAACAATACAAATTTTTCCTTAATTCGATACATGGGTGAGAAGTTATGATACTTTTAGTGAAAAATAGTAGACCAATGTGATAAGGCCGCATCACGGTGATGGACAAAATCACGTTCTTCATTTTCCAGTGTGTCATCTTTATTGGCACCGCATCGCACCAAGGGTCAAATTCATGTTAAGTGGGGCACCGCGATAGCACAACATTGCGGCAAGGTGTCAAATCGGGATTGTCATTTTCCAGTAGCGCAACGCAATAGCACCGCATCACGCTATTGGGGGAAATGAGGATCGTCCTTTTCTAGTGGCAAAACTCGATAAGCACTGCACCATGCTGATGGTCAAAATCGAGATTTTTAGTCCTGTTCTGAGTTTTTATTCCCAAGGTTAGTTTGGTCTTTTCCCATAGGCCCCAAATCATGTAAACAAAGGATTTAACCTATCTTGGTCACATGGCAACAACTTTACCAGTTACTCCAAGGCTTTCCTTTTGTGGAAACCAAGAATCTAATTTTTAAATTCAAAGTTATGATCTTTTACTAGTTATTATGAACTTTAACCATGAATTCCCATGAATCTTGATTCTATACCATACTTACATAAAATTGTAATTGTGATTAAACCCCACACATTTTAATAATGTTATTTGCTGATTTAAACCATAATTAATAATGTTGATTTTGAAATCATGCTATTACTACAATCTTTAAACTATTCCCATGCTTATCTTAAGCTATGAATATCAAGTGTTTGATGAAATGTCTACAAAAATGAATTTTGAATGAATGTTTTCACATTATATCCTTAAAGTTTAGTACTATTTTTCTATTATTGCTATCGAGTCTTAGGGGTTATGAATACCTAAAAACATAGCTATTTACTTAGTCTCAGTATCTTTATAATAGTTTCAGATAACCATCAGTTCAATCAGTTATAATAAGCTGTTAAACTTAGAACAGTTCAATATGTTGAGTCAGTTCAGTTGGGAGTAGGATTTAGCACCGAGCGAACCCAAGGATGGGGTCTCACCTTTCACTTAAGGGTGTGACCTTTAGTAGCATTCCCTGTGTTCCATAACTACATATCTAGAGTAGGTTAATTTCCAGTTGAGGGATGATCTAATAAAGGCACCTACTAGTTGAGGGAAACCCTTAGTCCTTCGGGACAACACTTTAGTGGAGCCACACAGTTAGTGTTAGTACCCGTAGCAAGGTATTGACACCCTTCCAACTGGGGTCGCAGGTTGGACATCAAATTACTTATTGGGGCATGTTAGTTAGATGATAGCTCTCATAGTCTCAGTCCAATCATCAGCTCAGTAATTCAGTTTCAGGTTTACTTGGCCATAGCATATAGATATCAGTTATTCATTTATCAGTACTCAGAATTTTAGTTTACAGATTATATTCAGAACATGCTTTATCCTTGGTCATGCATTCTCAGTATTTATAGATTTTATACATTCTATTCTATGCGTTATGCAATTCATTTAGTTTGTAATTAATCCTGTACATGAAACCATGCATATCAGCCTACCTCATACAGTATGCCAGTACATTAAAGTACTGATTGCATACTCATTTCTTATGCTATGATGTATCATATTTCAGAGGCTCAGTTCCTGGATCACAGATAGACTCTCTAGATTATCAGATGTAGAAGTGTGAGTCCTCATATTTCAAGGACATGGTTTATTTATCTCAGCTATTTCATCAATTTCAGTATTTTTCCATTCATTCAGAGTTAGTTGGGGGTTTGTCCCATCAGCTCCACAGTCAATCAGTAGAGGCTTTTCAAACTAGTACCGAGAGTTAGTCTGTCTTCAGTTTTCAGTTATCATTGTCAGACATTTTATCAGTATTATCAATATTGTTTTGTAGACTTCTTCAGAAATCTGACTTAAAAACCTTATGGCATTATATCCATTTTTTTCTACACATAATCTCATGTTATCAGTTTTATTTAGTGCTCACAATAGGACCAACTTATGGGTTAGCTTATGGTCTCTCGGGACTATAAGCACTATGTGATGCCCAAGGCGTACTCTCGGGGAGTTACAGAATTATACTGACTTGGCTGAAATACTAAAAAGAGACTAAAATGATGCACGGTATACTTATGAACTGAATCATAACCAAATATCTAAACCTAAAACATGATGCATGAACTAAACTGAATTTGCAATTTACATAGATGATAACAAATTACCTTTTGGAATAGCTGTACTCATGAAACTTTGGATAGTAAGACTAGATGGAAAGATGGAAAACCATAGGAGTTTGTCTATCTAACTGCTAAATTGAATTGCTAGCTATAGATACTGAATCATACTGAAAGCTCATACTTAATGGATTATTTCTTCAACATTCTTTTGAAGAAGTTCTAATAACATTAGGGAGCAAAGAATCTCGAGAATGATCTAACTAAGATATATGAGTATGGAAATTTTAATATAGATATAACTCTATAACATGGAACATAGGCCTATGAAACATAAGATAGGATAGAATTAGTAGGCCTTAGGCAATGCAACTGCCCAATTCAAACTTAGCCTCTCTCATTAAATACTCATATGGGTACATATACTATTCCCGCCAAAGTCTGAGTTGAACTACATACCCTCACCATGATCAAGCCTAACCCAAAATCACAAGGTATTGCACATAACACCATAATCTAGTCTGAGCCATGAATTTAATACCACCTACATTTTCATAACTTCTCACCTCAAGAATAATTCTTCTCACCACTTTAACAACTAAATTCAACCTCTTACTAGGAATTCACTAGCACACAACGTACCTATCCACTTATACCAACATGAAATTCAAGACTATCATTATAACCACATACAAACTCCCAGGAAAACACCCATAAAATTATCCTTTTCATATTCTCTAAACCTCTATCAATAACAACTTCCATGAACTATCCCCAAGAAAATACACATGACATTTTAGCTAATCATGACATATACCAAAATATTGGCCGCAATCTTACTTCAACCTTATATACTTATATAAAATAAACATACAAAAATATTTCCCCAACAAGAAACATTTACTCTCTCCCATCTAAATAATTGTTCATAATCACTATCTTAACTTAAGGAAAGGTCACTGAAAGATTATAACATGAGGATTTGAAGAATGAAAGGATAACTTTGACATTACCTGAGGCCTAAGGAATAGAGTATCAATGATATGAATTCATTAAAGATATCAAAATCGAGGACATTCATGACATAATCTGAAATTTCGCTGATCATTAAGAGTATACCATGAGTACCTAGAATTGAACATACTGTAAAGCATGGGCACATGAGTCATGAGTTGCATGACATGATTTTGGAGATCATAATTTTATGGAATATGATTCATACTACTAAGTGAACTGGAACTCCTTATACTAGGAACTGGGAAGGTACATGATTCTATCAAAAGTGTATGGATGTGAGCTATGATTATAGAGCTGACATGTAAGGCATGAGTAGATATTGTGATGATTGAAAACTTTTTACTAAGATAAGAATAGTTTATGCATCATGCTCCCCTACTAATGCTCTACAATACACTGGTATCACTACTTGAATCTGAGAACCTGACTTGGTTCCTTATTCTATCATCTCCCCCTTAGATTTAACCCATTGCTCTAAGTCTGTAGGCCCCTTTGATAAACTCTAAACTAAACTGCAACCACTTTACTCTAGAGTCTAAGATATAATAATACACATAAATAATAAACTCACTTTGAAAAGTATACTTGAAAGTGTAAATCCCACTTCTAATACTTCTTTCTGAGATAGAACTCTTAACTTTATATAGCCCCATTAGTCATCATACAATAAATTAAACACTTAATAACTTAGAATCTTTATGAGTATCACCATACCTTGATTTCACACCATCTAGAGCTTCAACTCTTCTTTCTATTAGCTTAATCTTCAAAGATTCAAACTTATATTCAAACACTTAACATGGATATGCCCAATATCAACAACATATAATTTTGATTCAATAAACTTAAATCCTTGTATACATTGTTTCAAGACTTCTGGTTTACTTTCATACACTAGCCCCATGGATACATAACCAACTAAATTCAGATAACACTATCCCAACTCTACTACTGCTAAACTTCTGGGTCCATGCTTTTAACTGTAGATCACATATTTTCAAGGATTTTGAGTAGGGATCTAAAAGCACATCTGACTTTGGCTTAGTGCACGATTTTCATGAACATGAATGAAATCTTTCATACTTTGGAATATAAAGGCATTGATGGGATACTTTCGATCCTATAAACAGTCCCATAACTATCTGTGGGAACTATCTAAGAAAACTCTATCTGTAAAGATGTAACCTTGGCTATTTCTATTACCACAAGAATATGATAAAGTTGGCATGAATGGATTAATGTAAGAATCTGTATATGTTCCTTAAAGAACACTTCTATTGCATGATTTGAGACATGAAATAAGGGAAACACTTCTTAAATTACCTATACCCTCTCGAAGAAAAGTACAGACATCTTTGTACTATTCTACAAGACTCTACTTAACACGGTTTCATAGACACCCTAAGACACTTGACCCTTATTCTCTGATACTAAGTTTGTTATGTCCCGAGACTACCGCATAGTCGTAACACAGTGCTTAGAACCATAAGTGATCCCAAGCTAACCCATTACATTGTATAAAAACTAAATTTGCTGAGCAGAAACATGATCATAAGGAAATCTAAATAAGTATATAACTAATAAAGTTTACATCATGATAAAACTGAAGAAAGAAACTTAAATCACATGTAATGACTCTGACTGACTATCTATGAGGCCTCTACTATACTGACTATAGATAGCTGGGACATGCCTCCAACTACCACTAATAAATGCACATGAATAATCAAAATAAAGTACATGAACTACAACTAACTAGAGTCCCCAAAATAGAAGAACTTATCACCTGCTGACTGGAAGTTGTAGTTGTCTAATTATGATGTGTAGGATATAACTGGTACCTATATTATGAGATAATGTAGCACATAGACATATATTGGATCAATACTTCTGGAATATATTTAGTAAGTGGTGGTGAATGCAATAAGTAAAACCGATTTCATACATAATCTTAAAACATGTTTGCTAAGTGCAAGTAGACTCACTGAGAGACTAAAATAAACTAAAAGCTAAAGTATCTTAAAGCATGAGTAACAAATATAATCTAATAAGCTTGTGAATCACTACACTTAGTTACTAAAAATCTTTACTTTTGTATAACACAAAAAGAACTAAAGCTGGGGAGCGGTAAAAATATAAATATTGTAAGAAATTCTCTTGTACGACTAAATATGCTGTAAAAGTTGTGTTGAGGATGTAGTATGAATACTGGGTCTGGAACTATGTGGTGGAAACTGATATAACTCAAGGATCTAAATATACAAATATACTGAGCCTGAACGAATAACCATACAAAACCAAATAAAGTATGTACTATGCAGATTTGATTAACTGAATGGTTGATCCCTATGTGATTGAATGACTGAAATCTAAGTGAATGGATGACTAATGTTTGTATGCTAAGTAGCTGATTTATGAATATTAAATAAATAACATCTGAATACTGATTAACTAATATCTGGATATTGATTAGCTGATAACTGAATGTTGATCATGTAAAACTGAATTGTACTTAGTTTGAATAACTAGACTAAAACTGTGGGAGATATCACGTAACTAACATACCCTAATCTGAGCTAATCGGGGTCCAACTTGTAACCTCAGTTGGATGGGTGCCAATACCATGCAACAGGTACTAACACTGTTGTGTGAATCCACTAAATTAATGTCTCAAAGGACTAGGGTGTTAAGCTTATACTAACAGGTGACCCCTGAGAGGAAGTCAAGCCTAAAATGATGGGTGACCCCTCATATCCTACACTGAATATGTAGTTCTGAAACATAGGACTACTACTAATGAATGCCTAAATTGATTGGGAAGCAGCCATCCCTGCATTTTTTCAGTACTAAATTCTACTCCTAAATAAACTGACATTGGTACTGGACTGGACTAAACTCAACTGAACATTATTACATAACTGATAGTGCTCATCATGATCATAGATATCTGTATAAATAATAAAGCTTATTGTTTTACTGAAGCATAAGTAATCATATAGGTATTAGGTGTTCGTAACCCACCATCATTGAATGACCATAAATCATAATATCAACACTTAAAACTATATGTGGGAATCACGGTTGAAAAACCCAAAACATGACATTCCACCAAATATATAAGAATCATGAACTTGAACATGGGAATATATTAGACATGAGAAATCAACATGATTACATGGATAAATTCATAGATTTGGGTTTCATCATGAAATTCACTTGAATATGACATGGGAAATTGAAATTTAAAGCATGAGACAATCTAATCATTCTTGGGATCATACATGGACTTGAATTGAATTTAAATTACCATGGAAAGCATGAATTAAACCCATCTTGAACATAATAAACTTCATAATAGAGTGAAAACTCATACTTTACTCAAAAAGAAAGGTTTTTGGGCTCAATGAGTGAAAGGTACCCATTGATGAACTCCCACATACTTTAATTGAATGAATTCTTGAAGAAAGTTGAAATTGGAACCTTGACCCTTAAATTCTTGAGGATGAAAGCTTGAATCTTGGGACTTGAATGATGAACTTGCGAAAGGAACCTTATTCTTGGTGTTTTCTTGAAGATTCTTAAACTTGGAAGCTTAAAATCTTGATTTCTTAGGGAAAAGGGATTGGATTTTTGTTATAGGGAAGGGAATGGTTTACATAAAGGTTTAATGATGAAAAGTGGGCAAATAATGCCCCTTTGGTGTTTTAATCCATCACTTGGGTGCTTGGGGAAAGCGTAAATGACTAAAACACCCTTTGGTTTTATACTTTCGGATACAGGAAAACCATCTTCCATGTTGCGGAGCTTGATGCAGTAACTTAGTCCTACATCGCAGCGTTATCGTGGCAGTTTACTAGTTCTGACAAAAATGATCATAACTTTTTGCTCGGGTATCGGATTAAGGCAAAATTGGTATAATTGGTTAGCTAATTCAATTATCTATAATTTTGTGGGTCTTAAGATGAAAAATTTCATATATATAAGAATTTTTATATTTTCAAAGTTGACCCTTGTAGAATCAAATACCAAAATTTGACCGAATCAAAAACTCTTAGCTCAACTTTGCTCTAAGTGATTCCTATGAACATTTTTCACCTCATAAGAACTTCACACACTAGCGTACAGATTATGACACATGTATTAAATTATAAATCGTGGTATAAGAGTTTACACATGTAGGAATGACAGTTCAATTTCTAGCTCAAAAATGCGACGTGTTACAGATATTAAAGTTTTTGACTTGGACAAGTGACATGAACTTCATGAAGCAAAGTGTACCTTCATTGATCCCATATTTATATTTGGTGATTGTTTGAATTTTGAGGTATTAAAATGCTAAAGGAATAATTATTTGAATGGTTATCCATCATAAATAGCCTTGTTTGAATTAGTAGGGTGAAAAAATCTATCATAGCATTGTGTTTAAACTTCTCTTAAGACTAATTCTAACCATCATATTTTGTTTAGTTTTGTCAGTGCAATAAGATCTTTTTATATTTTCATTGTTATAATGTCACCTTGTTATAACAGTATTTCACTACAGTGGTTTGATTTTACCAGGTACCAATTTTTCATGTTATATTTTACTTCTCTATAATGACATTCTACCTATAACAACAATGACTTTCATTATAGTGGTACACTCTTTATATAAGAACCTCTCTATAATAGCATACTCAAATATTATGTAGTAATATCTTGTAAGAAATATATTATGCACAAAGTAAAATAAAAAAATTATTTATGGTAATCATCATTAATGTCATGTACACAATAAATTTCAAGTGCGAATATCTAAATTAAACAAAAAAATTATACTTAAATGGTATATATCAATTATTTCATAACTTAATAAGGAAAAGATTATTAATATTTGTCTTTATTATATTCAGTATCTTTCTAATTTTGAATACTTTTGTTCTAGTAGCTAAATAACATCTGAACATCAAATGTAAGTATACGTATATAACAACACCTCTCTATAGCAATCATGAAATTTTCATACAAACACTACCACTATAGAGATGTTTTATTATATATTCAAATCTGTGGATTTACTTTATTGTCCGATTTGTTGAAGAACTCTGTTATGAAAATACTAAGAGATTGAAACTCAGAGAGAAAGAGGAAGAAGAAGATAAATATCTATTCTTACAGTTGAACGAATGAAATAGCATGCTTTCTCTGTAAGCTACAGGGTGACCACTAACCATCCTACACTCTAACATATCTTTCACATACTACTAGAAATTACATCTATTGCAACGAACCTTTTGTCAATGGTTTCAAAAGCGTTGCAATAGATTCTCTATTGTAATGCTTCCAACAGTTGCAAAAAACAAACTATTTTAGTTGAACTATTTTGTGCTATATTCATTGCTATTGATGGATAACTGTTACAATAGGGTGACTTATAGCAATGGTTACATGAACCGTTGTCATAAAGTCACCTATGGCAACACTTAATTGACAAAAAAAAGATATTGCATCAGTTGTAATTTATTCTCATTTCCCTCTAAATTTTTTCACTACATCCATCAAAAACTAAAAGAATATATATCAAAAATTAAATAAGTATATCAAATATCTGTCTACTACCAAGCCATTTCCCTTGTAGCACATAAAACAAATAATCAACTACCATGACCACCAGTACACTCCGACGACCAACACCACCAGTAGGCTCCATCCACATACTACACACCACCAGTAGCTCCGACCATTTACCACCAGTAGCTTCGACCATATACCACCAATATACTCTGACTGCACACCACTAGTACATTCATTTCCAACTTCTCTCTTAATCTATCTTTGAATGTCTGAGTTTAATTTCACCCTAAAATCACCAGTAATGAAAGTGATTTGTACTCTACTAATCTCAACTACATCAGCATCCTCCAAGAAGTTGTAAAAATGTACCATTGCTTCGATTACCGCTTAAATTTTTGAGAAAATTTGGGGCTTTCATCTAATTGGTTGATTTTAAGGTTTGTTTAGTCTTCTAATTGATGATTTTGACCTAATTTTTGAGTTTTATTTTGACCTAATAGTATTAGTTTAATTAAGTTCAATACTTTTGATAATATGCTTTTGGTATATGGAAAATTAGGTAGATATAGAGCTATGTTGAGTCCAATAGGATTGAAATAGGCTACAATATTTCTAACCAAATACAACTATGGATAATGATCTATCTTTAGCCCCAGGTTGTTGCTTAGATTAGCAATTGGCATTGATATATACAATTCTGAACCTCCATCAACAGATACCTAGTCATGTCAATAGGAATAAACCAAGCTTAGGATATGGAAATGAAGAGAATTTTTATAGCATATAGACCTCTCTTATGTCGATGACACACTGGGTGAATCTAAATACTTGGATAGTCACATAAAAGACCGAGAAATCAACAAAAGAGTAAAAAGATGTGTCAAGATTTGAACTTGAGACCCTAATAAGTAAGAAAAAAAAATATCAAGTTGGACCTTTCCTAGATATTACAGAATAAATTTATTTTGGATATATGAAGTGAGGCATGCCTTATTTCACACAAATTTGATGCACAGAGTCATAGAATAAAAAACAGGCTTCAAAAGACCTGGAAAAACATACTATATCATTCAAGTCAAAAGCAAAAAGTTGTTGAAAAAATACATAACAGCTTCAGGTATCCCTATCCAAATGAACTATTGCAAGTAAAGGAGGAGCTTCAGTTTATACTAGAAAATACAAGTAACTCATAGGAAAAAAGGATTTTATTCTTCAACATACATATGTGACGTGCATAAATAGGGGCCAGCAGAGAGGGAACTAAACCCACTTGGATTCATTGATACAGTCTCATACGTTGTACCACTTAAGCTAACTGGATGGTAGTGTGCAACCGACTATTTAATTCAAATGAGAAAGCTATAGAGTAATGTGTGCGATAAAAGAATCCATCTTTTCACTGTTACCTCCCCCATTTATGACTGATTATTTGACAGAAATACTTAGTTCTGGTGCTCTCTTCCTCATTTCATCTCCCTCAGGTGAAGCCATGAAAGTTCTCATGATATTTTTAATTATTTTTGATGTAACCAATTCATCTCGATGTGCCCAATGTCTCATATTTAGGCCAATTTTCCGAACCTTTGTTATTAACTGAGAATTCCTTAGTTGATCTAGATCCATTGGCCAGGCCACTATAAGCACTCCCATGGAAATATTTTCCCTGCACGAATTCCATCCGCAATGACTCATAAAACCACCCGTGGAAGGAAGTGCCAATATTTCCAACTAAGGTGGCCAATCTCTTACAATAACTTCTCTTGATTTTAGTTTCTCTTCATAACTTTCAGGCAGCTGAGCTGTAAAACCCCATAAATTTCTATGCCTGACTATGTCCTTTAAAGCCTACTAAGGGATCTCATACTTAGAAATATTCAGCTAAGTATTTACACTTAGATTCATTTTAGCCTTCTTAGTTCACCATTTTTCCAACCTTATTTGGTCAATTTTCAAATTGATCCATGATCAGGGTCATTTGTATGCCACCTCGGGTGGGTTTTTGGTTTTCCAACTAGTGTAAAGGCGAGTTTGGATGTTAAAAATAGTGAGGGGTCGCGATAGCCCTGCAATACAAGGTGTTCACCTAGCTAGGGGTTGCATCACGATAGGTAATCAACCCAAGTAAGGGTTGTGACACGAGGGACTGCCCAGTTCAACAAATTTTAGTTATGGGTTATGAGGGTAAATAGGTTAATTTCCACAGCCTTATTCACCCAAAAACACAAAATTAAACCCCCATTCACCAAAATATACTCAAGTTTTCTCAAACTCTCTCAAGAACAAGCATTAGATTTTTCAAATCAATATTCAAATATCAAGAATTCTACCATTAATATTCCCAAAATCAAGCATAAAGGTATGTGAAGTGTTCATCCAAGGGAC